>NW_016107916.1:131016-169872 GCF_001604975.1 Cebus imitator | reverse complement strand
CTTTTAACTCAGAGAAGTTTGTTATTACCCACCTTCTGAAGCCTGCTTCTGTCAATTCATCAGATTCATTCTCTGTCTTTTTTTGTTCCCTTGATTGTGAGGAGTTGTGATCCCTGGGAGGAGAAGAGGTGTTCTGTTCTTTGGTGGTTTCATCCTTTTTGCCCAGGTTTATTTCCATCTTCATGGATTTATCTCCCTTTAATCTTTGAAGTTGGTGATTTCAGGAGGCGTCTCTGAGTGAAAGACTCCATTTTTTTTTCCATTGAGGTTGGAGCTGTATCTTTTTTGGCCTGTAGAGGGTATTGCTGGGCTCTCTCGGGTTCAGTCAGGTTGTTGGGTGCGTGGTCCTTCCCTGGAGTTTGTTTGCAGGTGAGATTGGCCCCGCCTTCCAAATGGCATCTCTCCCAGAGTGGGACAGTCTGTCCCACTTGTGTTAGTCCAAACTCCCCCCCAGGTCCCTGTGACAACTTGCCGAGCTGGGGCGGTAGCCACTGCTCAGATTTGCATGGACTACCCACAGCCCCCCACCATCTGGCAGGCCTTCCCACGGACCATGGGTTGCAGAAGGGATGAGGCAAGCACAGGATCCAACATGGAGCACCAAGGGGGTTAAGTCCCCCGACCCTCCAAGCTGGCTGCACATTTCATCCCAACTTGATTTGCCCCCCTGGGTGGCGGTCGCCTTGAGGCTTCTTCCCTGGGCCCAATTCCAGTGCCCTATCAGTCCCACAGAAAAGAACCCAGCACCTCGTTTGGAACCATGAAGTCCTCCAGCCCTCTATATCTCTTTCATTGTGAGCTGCATACTGGCACTGGCTTCTCTCCGCCATCTTGGTCCTAGTATGCATTTATTAAGAGCATACAATGTGCCTGAAGCTGGCACATTTTCTTCACATGTCATTTTACTTAAGCCTTAAAACTCTAGTATGCAAGTACTTGTTTCAGATATAAGGGAACTGTAGCACAGATAGGCAAATTGCCCAAGACCACATACATGACCAACTGTCATGCAGATTTAAGTCAATACCTTTTCCATCACAAAGAGTCTCTAGTGATTTAGAGTTCGTCTTCTCTTCCAAAGGCTCAACTGGATGCAATGACCAAGATGGGTCACTCATATACTGAAAGCTGACCTTAGCTATTGGCTGGGAGCCCACCTAAAGCTGTTGACAGGATTATTTCCACATGGCTGCTCCACATGGCTTGACTCCCCTATAACCTTAGAGTAGTTGGACTTCTAATATGGCAGCCCAAGGTTCCGAATGCAACTATTTCAGTGAATTTGTTGGAAGTTGCATCACCAGGTGTGACCTAGCTTCAGCATTATACAGCACCATTTTTGCAGTCATTTTATGAAAACACTAGTTAATAGGTAGAAAGATAGATGGCTAATAGAGACAGAGATAGGATTACTTCATTTATAATTGAAATTTAATAGTCTGAACGATTAACTGACATATTTTTCATAATGATTACCAAAGTTATGTAATATACATTATAAAGTTTTGCATGGACGACTAGAAACATTTAAAATGTAACAAATGGAAATTTTCTTCGAAGCCCCAAAAAACTGGGCTTAGAATGGGCTAACATCTATGTTCCAGTTCAATTCTGATGGCAATTAAAAAGAATTAAACCAAAGTATCAGTTGCTAATATTCAGTTTACATTAGATGCATCCAGAGGACATTTCCCTAAAACTTTAGTAATAGCAATTTCCAGGCAGTCAGGAAGTAAACCATGCAAAGAATGAATTAATAGAAACTTAAATACATTAAAAACATTAAATACAACTGCTGAGTAAGTGCATGAAAATATTATTTCACAGAGAGAAGTATGTTTAGCATATGCATTCTTTGACTGCCAATAGAAAATTAAAATTACATTATCTAAAATAATATTAATTGAAGAAATTACATGTGTATGTTGATAAACAGAAAGGAGAAATAAAGACATATAAGAATCCTGTAAATATTAAACCCTAAATTTCAAAACAACATGTATGACATTCAAGACTTGTTTTCAATTCTCCTGCCGTCCCAAAACAGCAATATCAAAACTGGATGATCTGCCCTTCTAAAGTGATCTACATTTGTGTTGCTGATGATAGTAACATTTTGACTCTCAAGCCATTATGCCATCCAGTATCTTCTGAGAATAGCAGGTGTATTAGGTCCTCCTGTGCATGTCTTCTTTCCTCCCTAGGCCAATGTGCAAAATTCTTTACAAGTCTTCTTCAAAAGCTACAACAAAACCATGTCTCTTTCCTGAATCATTTAGCTTAATTTGAAGTTTAAAAGGCTCTACCAATTCCAAGAAAACACAAAAACAGCACATAGTACTTCTTAAAGGCATTCTAAATGCCTCTTATGTAAAGCAAGTTTACTTTTTCAAGGGAAAGTATGAGACTTTCTTCATTGAAGGGAATAGATTATTGTCCTCAGTGCATAAGTCATTTATTAAATACAAAAGTCAAATTGTTCCAGATCAGTTTCACTTGATCTCCCCAGAAGATTCATGAGGTTTCTGAAAGTTTTAATTAGTTGGAATCTATATTAATCCATTTGCATTGCTATAAAGGAATACCTGTGGCTGGGTAATACAAAGAAAAGGGGTTTATTTGGCTCATGATTCTACAGGGTGTACAGGCATGGCATCAACATCTGCTTGGCTTCTGGTGAGCCCTTGGGAAGCTTACAATCATGGCAGAAGGCAATAAGCATATCTCATAGTGAGAGGGAGCAAGAGAGGAGGTGAGCTGCTGGAGTCTTTAAAACAACTAGCTCTTGTGTCAACTCAGAGAGAGAATTCACTCATTACCATGGGGAGAGCACCAAGCCATTCATGAGGGATCCACCCCCATGACCCAAACATCTTACAGCGAGCCCTATCTCCATCAGGAATCACATTTCAACATGAGATTCAGAGGGGACAAATATTTAAACTATATCAAAACCTAAAGTGAGACTCACAGTATCTTAGAGCAGAGAGTAGTTTAATGAAGCTAGCTTTGGAAGTGAAAATAATGAATGGTATCGGAATTCAGCTACTATGTCTGCCTAAATTCAGATTCCAGGGCTCCTGCCATTAATTTAATGTGGTAATTTTGGCAAAATTTGAGCTTCAGTTTTCTCCTCAATGAAATGCAAAGAAAACCTACCTCAAGAAATGTATATAAAATTTTGTAGAATATGTATAGCTCTAGCACTATATTTGCAGTGGCTTTGTGTTAGTAGTCATTATGAAGTGCAAATGATATGCTAGCATTGTGCTAAATGTTAGAAATACAGACACACATAGAATGTAGGCACTACTTTCCAGGGCTCCAAAGTCTAGCAGGAGAGACAGTACAAGTATATAATTTTTTCAATAAGAATTTAATATGTATTCATCAAAGTTCTATAAAAATACAAAAGAGAAAACACTTTGCTGAAAAGGAAGGGTGCAATTAAACTGGGTCTTAATAGAAGAGAAAAAGTTCAAGAAAAAGGGCATTCAAGACAGAGTACATGACCGATTTTGTTTATGGTTATGCATATTTCTTAGCCTTTCTGGAACACTGGGTGCATGGAGCCATTTAACTAGATTTTCCAAAGTAAGAGTTCCACCCACAACATCACTGGTAAGTGTTCGTCTGGTCATCGATTGGCATTTCCAAACTCAGGAAATGTACTCCTTACAAGTCAGTCTATATTCATTTTCTTAATAGCTGTAATTGTTAGAAGATATTTCTCTACATTGAGACAAAAGTCCAACTTTGTATAACTTCCACTCATTTTTCCTAACTCCACGCTCTGTTCTTTCGAAGAGTAAAATACCTGTAATTAAAACTCTTCAAATTCATGATGCCCTTTTAATTAAACCTAATTATGTGATGCATCAAATGAAAATAGAAAAGAATAATTTATCAAGTCTTACAGATTCAACATGTAATGATCAAAACTAACTTGCAACATAATTCTTCTCATTGATGAGTGTTGCCAATTAAGTTTCATGCAAAATGTAGAAATAAATGTAGTTTCTCAATTTGATTTGGGCTTCCTGATGCTTTTATCTGTCTCTTGTGTGTAGCTTCCCTCTATTTACCAGGATTAAAAAATAAAATGATAAATGGCTCCCTAGAAGGACTACTAAATAGAATTAGTATTTGTGAAATTTTACTATTAAATATCAATCTTACTCTTATCCTGTGGGTTGGTTCTAGCACCTGTGAAAGTCTTAGAGCTTTCATGGGTAGATTCCTGCCAATTAATAGTTTCTGGAACTAAAATTATTTTTTGAATAGAACCAAAGCTATTTTATAGCAAGATGATTTCAAAGACACCCTAGAGAAAGGATTTAGAGCAATTCAGACCCCCTGGAGTAAACACAGCTCAAGTAATGTTTTTTTTAATTGATTGGTTGGTTGCCAATGTGAGAATATTACAATAAAACACTGAAGGAATATATCTGTACCAGGAAAAAACAAATTAAGAGCCACTCTGTTGCATATACATATGATATATATTAATAATAGACTTAGCTGCAGCTTAAGAATGAAACTGAGTTGATTATGCAGGAAAGTTGGTGGATTTTTAAAGTCTCAAGTACTTGAAATGTCAGTAAAAAATTACATATTATGTATCCTCAGACCATGAAAAAATGCTATTCTTTAAGTAACAGTAGCTTCTGTGCAGCATTACATTCATTTAAGCCTCTCTATTTCAGTAAGTAGCTTCCTTCTATTGTTCACTTAAAAGTGCTCCTGTGAGCGCCTTTTTCCTGCATATTGATGAAGGTAGTCAGGATAGAGCTTGCAGACTTTTCCTGAAAAGTACTTATACAAATACAATGGAAAGTAAAATATGCTTTGTTTGTTGACTCAAATATATTTAGAAGCATAAGAAATGCTCAAGCTGGCCAGGCATAGTGGCTCACACCTGTAATCCCAGCACTTTGGGAGGCCAAAGCAGGTGAATTTTTTGAGCTCAGGAGTTCAAGTAGCTTCGGCAACATGGTGAAACCCCGGCTGTACCAAAAATAAAAAAAATTAGCCAGGCATGGTGGCACATGCCATGGTCCCATCTACGTGGGAGGCTGAGGTGGAAGAATTGCTTGAGCCTGGGAGGTGGAGGTTGTGGTGAGCCAAGATTCTGCCACTGCATCCAGCCTGGGTGACAAAGTGAGACCCTGTCTCAAAACAAACAAATAATAATAATAAAAAAGATCAAGCCATAACAACCTTAAATGAAACCATTAATCTATATCAAAAATATATCTCCTAAATACAACTTTAATGGAACAAATGAAATTTGTAAAGAACATGGTGCATACAATATTGTTTTGTAATTGTGACCAGTTAGAGTTTTCAATCTGATTATTTTCAAAATCAAAACAAAACTATGGTAATGACTTTTTAAAATTCTAATTTCATTAATAATTTAATTATCTCTCTGCATTTGGTAGAAGCATTTATTAGGGAATTATTGTATGCCAGATTATGAGAGGAAAAAACCTTAAAATGACCCATTGAAGAACTTTGCTGAAAATTAGGACACGTTTTATTGGGCTACTGAGTAGGCCTCCAAAAATGACAGCACTATACCCTCTCATATTGTATTTGCCCTAGGAAAGGAAGTGCAGAGTTTATGTAGTTTGGAATAAATAGAAGTTCTGCTCTAGAACATTATTTGAATAATCTTGAGGTCCATCATGCAGGAACCTGTGCCAGGGTAAATGAATGAACTATTGTATAACAAGCTCTGCAGACAAGTAATATTACAAGCCCACTTTCTTTATAGGTTAATAATTGATTGCTGCATAGGTGACCCTAGAGAGTCCTTGCCTCCAAGTCAGCATTCAGAAAGCAGGGCAGAACAGAAGAGATGTTGCAATCTTCTCAAGTTAAGGCATACCTCAGGATACTGTACAATGTTTCCTCAATGGTGTGGTGTTTGAGGTTCTCTGTGGTCTGACCCAAGCCGAAATCATCTGTCCTGTTACACATGCTATGTGGCCTATGGTCCATTCTCATAGACTGTCACCTCTCACATACCCTGCACTTCCCAACTTAATACTAAGCAGAATTTAAATAGTATGAGTTCAACTATATAAAATAGATATATGGGGGGAAAAAGGTGAAAGGAAACATACCAAATGTTTCAGTGGTCACATCTCAGAGGCACTATGTTTCTTTTTTGTCAAATATTATTAAATGAACATGTGCTTTGTTTCTTTTGTGAACAAAAAAGTTACTATTTGTAACTCTTTCTCTGAATACAGAAATATGTTTCTTTCTGCCCACACAGTCAAGGATTTCTTATATCTTTCTAACAAAGGCAGAGTAAAATATAGCAGAGTTAAGCAACTAAATTTCCTAATATGTGTATTTTATTTAACCACAGTCATTGTTTTTATTTCTGACATATAAAATTATACACTAAGAATTACATTTTTTTTTTTAGTGCAAATTGTGGTGATGGCGGCAGGGTATGTGGGTGGGGTAGAATTGTCTTCTTAATGGAAAAGATGGTTTTTTGAATCTTTTGCCTGCTTCAATAAAAATTGAATCAGATTACCTCTAAAGCCCCTTTTGGTCTATGATTCTAAGTTCATTTCTATATTCAATCTCAATTATCAATTTCACTTGATATTTTGCATGTATTTGAATATTGCTACCTGCCTGTCTGTCCTTGATTTGACTTTTATATAAACTTGCCCCAAACTCTGATAGAATTGAGTTAGTTCAACTTTAAACCTGTGTTAAAAGTCAGCTAGCAAAACTGTTTGATGGTTAATAACATTATCTTTAGTGACATGGAATTAAATTAACTTGTCTTCCACTCTGAAATTTTGATGCTTAACATTGTTTCCATTTCTCTAGAACAGTTACCTTGAAATTCTGATGTGTGACAGGTTGGAGTTGTATACCTTCTTATTAACTTTTCTTGACAAATTTATGAGAAAATTGCTGGGACAAATGTATAGAAGCATTACATGTGAATATGTGAATGTGACAGAATGTATGCCCTTTGGATAGCAAGGTATCCACCCAGGTTTCATTTATTTAGAATTCATAAGAGGAAGAGAAATATCTCATAGTTTATCTTTCTTTTCAAAACTAAGAGGACAGCTACTAGACTCAGGATGTAGGGGCCACAGAAGATTATTAAAATGGGGAAGATGTACTGTGGGCAGTCTGCCCTGGGCCAATGATCCCTAGCTATCATTCCTAAGAAGTATGGACAATAATCTCCTTAAGTTTAAGAATGTTCTTTTCTTTTACATCCAGTTCATAGATTCTCATAAAAAACAACAGAAATTATTTCACAATGTGTTCACCTATTGTTATTGTTTTTAATGGCCAGAAAGGAAAGAAGGACTAGAATATAAATTCCACAAAGAACAACCTGATGACCTCATCCTGCCTGGTGCCCTTCATGATGAGCACAGTGCCTTCACATGGCTTGAATTACAAAATGAATGAGTGAATGAATGAATCAAAAAAATAAGTGAACAATAAAATTTTAGATTGAGAAGAGATGTTAAGTCAAAATCTTTATATATACTAATGCTTTTAGGTAAACCACACCAATAAATAATGATAAAGTGAGAATCAAAGTTGTGGTCCCTCAATACATTTTTATCTATTCTGCTCTGTTCTCATCTGCCTATTTTTATTTTTAATTTTATCTCAGTCCTTGAGTATACAGTCGAGCTTGATGGGGGAAGAGGTGTCTACCATTACCGAGGCAGTTCTAACTAAGAAAAAAAATCACAAGAAACTTTACACAGCAGATGAGCAGAGCCTGAGGCAGCTCAGCAAGACCTCTGTAGGCAGAGTGTGACTAGACATTCTTTATGGGCAGGGCATCTCTGAAAAAAGGCAGCAGCACGTCAGGAATTTATAAATAAAGTCCCACCTTCCTGGGTCAGAGCACCTAGGAAAAGGGGTAGTTGTGAGTCCCACTTCAGCAGACTTAAACTTCCCTGTCTAACAGCTCTGAAGGGAGCAGTGGAGCTCTCAGCACAGCACTTGAGCTCTGAAAAGGGACAGATGGCCTCCTCAAGTGGCTCTCTGGCTACCGTATATCCAAAGAGACACCTCATACAGGAGAGCTCTGGCTGACATCTGGAGGGTCCCTTTCTGGGATGAAGCTACCAGAGGAGGAACAAGCAACAATCCTTGCTATTCTGCATCCTCCGTGGGTGATTCTCAGGCAAGCAGGGTCTGGAGTAGACCTAAAGAAAACTCCAGCAGACCTGCAGCAGAGGCTCCTGACTGTTAGGAAAAAAACTTAAAAACAGAGAGAAATAGCTTCAACATCAACAGAAAGGACATCCACTCAGAGACCCCATCCAAAAGTCACCAGCTTCAAAGACCAAAGGTAGATAAATCCATGAAGATGGGAAGAAACCAGCGCAAAAAGGATGAAATCACCAAACACCAGAGCACCTCTTCTCCTCCAATGGATCACATCTCCTCACCAGCAAGGGAACAAAACTGGATGGAGAATGAGTTTGATAAATTGACAGAAGCAGGCTACAGAAGGTGATTAATAACAAACTTGTCTGAGCTAAAGGAACAAGTTCTAACCCAATGCAAAGAAACTAAGAACCTTGACAAAACGTTAGATGAAATGCTAACTAGAATAAACCAACTTGGAGAAGAACATAAACAACTTGATGGAGCTTAAAAACACAGCACAAGAACTTTGTGAAGCATACACAAGTTTCAATAGCCAAATTGATGAAGCAGAAGAAATGATATCAGAGATTGAAGATCAACTGAATAAAATAAAATGAGAAGGTAAGAGAGAGAAAAAAGAGTAAAAAGAAAAGACCAAACTCTCCAAGAAACATGGAATTATGTGAAAAGACCTAATCTATGTTTGGTCAGTGTACATGAATGTGTCAGGGAGAATGAAACCAAGTTGGAAAATACTCTTCAGGATATCATCCAGGAGAACTTCCTCGACCTAGCAAGGCAGGCAAACATTCAAGTCCAGGAAATACAGAGAACACCACAAAGATATTCCTCAAGAAGAGCAACCCCAAGGCACATCCCTGAATAGCTCTGAAATTGAAATAATGAGCTCTGAAAATGAGGCAGTAATAAATAGCCTACCAACCATAAAAAGACCAGGAGTAGATAGATGCAAAGCTGAATTCTACCAGATGTTAAAAGAAGAAGTGGAACCATTCCCACCGAAACCATTCCAAAAAAATTGAGGAAAAGCTACTGTAGCCAGAATGCCTCTCTAGATCCCTCCTTACTGGGCAGGGCATCTCTGAAAGAAAGGCAGCAGCCCAGTCAGTGGCTTATAAATAAAACTGCCATCTCCCTGGGACAGGGAACCTGGGGCAAGAGCGGGCTATGGGTGCATCTTCAGCAAACAAACATTCCTGTCTGCTGGCTCTAAAGAGAGTAGCAGGTCTCCCAGAACAGCTCTCAAGCTCTGCTAAGGGACGCATTGCCCCCTCAAGTGGGCCCCTGACCCCTGTGCCTCCTGACTGGGAGACGCTTCCCAGTAGGGGTCGACAGACACCTCATACAGGAGAGCTCTGGCTGGCAGCTAGCCGGTACCCCTCTGGGGTGAAGCTTCCAGAGGAAGGAACAGGCAGCAATCTATGCTGTTCTACAGCCTCCACTGGTGATACCCAGGCAAATAGGGTCTGAAGTGCACCTCCAGCAAACTCCAGCAGACCTGCAGCAGTGGGGCCTGACTGTTAGAAGGAAAACTAACAAACAGAAATAACATCAACATCAACAAAAAGGACATCCACACATAAACCACATCTGAAGGTCACCAACAACACAGAACAAAGGTAGATAAATCCACAAAGATGAGGAAAAACCAGTGAAAAAAGGCTGAAAATTAAAAAAAAAACAAAACCAGGACACCTCTTTTCCTCCAAAGGATTGCAGCTACTTGCCAGCAAGGGAACAAAACTGGATGGAGAATGAGTTTGACAAATGGGCAGAAGTAGGCTTCAAAAGGTAGATAATAACAAACTCCTCTGAGCTAAAGGAGCATGTTCTAACACAATGCAATGAAGCTAAGAACCTCAAAAAAAGGTTAGAGAAATTGCTAACTAGAACAACCAGTTCAGAGAAGAATGTAAATGACCTGATGGAACTGAAAAACACAACATGAGAACTTCATGAAGCATACCCAAGTATCAATAGCTGAACCGATCAAGTGGAAAAAAGGATATCAGAAATTGAAGATCAATTTAATGAAATAAAGTTTGAAGACCAGATTAGAGAAAAAAGAATGAACAGGAACAAACAAAGCCCCCAAGAAATATGGAACTATTGGCAAAGACCAAACCTACATTTCATTGGTGTACCTGAAAGTGACAGGGAGAACGAAACCAAGTTGGAAAACGCTCTTCAGGATATTATCCAGGAGAACTTGCACAACCTAGCAAGGCAGGCCAACATTCAAATTCAGGAAATATAGGGAATACCACAAAGATATTCCTTGAGAAGAGCAACCCCAAGACACATAATTCTCAGATTCACCAACACTGAAATGAGGAAAAAACTGTTAAGGACAGCCAGAGAGAAAGGTCGGGTTACCCACAAAGGGAAACCCATCAGACTCAGTGGATCTCTCTACAGAAACCCTACAGGCCAGAAGAGAGTGGGGGCCAGTATTCAGCATTCTTAAAGAAAAGAATTTTCAACCCAGAATTTCATATCCAGCCAAACTAAGTTTCATAAGTGAAGGAGAAATAAAATCCTTTACAGATAAGCAAATGGGGAAAGATTTTGTCACCACCAGGCATGCCTTACAAGAGCTACTGAAGGAAGCAGTAAATGTGGAAAGGAACAACCAGTACCAGCCACTGCAAAAACATACCAAATAGTAAAGACTATTAACACGATGAAGAGACTACGTCAACTAATGGGCAAAATAACCAACTAGCATTATAATGACAGGACAAAATTCATGCATAACAATATTAACCTTAAATGTAAATCGGCTAAATTCCCCAATTAAAAGACACAGACTGGCAAATTGGATAAAGAGTCAATACCCATTGGTGTGCTATATTCAGGAGACCCATCTCACATGCAAAGACACACATAGGCTCAAAATAAAAAGATAGAGGAATATTTACCAGGAAAATATAAACCAAATCAAAACCAGAAGGGGATACCATCTCACACCAGTTAGAATGGCAATCATTAAAAAGGAAATGACAGATTCTGGAGAGGATATGGAGAAATAGAAACACTTTTACACTTTGGGTGGGAGTGTAAATTAGTTCAACCATTGTGGAAGACAGTGTGGCGATTCCTCAAGAATCCAGAACCAGAAATACCATTTGACCCAGCAATCCCATTACTGGGTATATACCCAAAGGATTACAAATCATTCTATTATAAATACACATGCACACTTATGTTCATTGTGGCACTGTTTACAATAGCAATGACCTGGAACCAACCCAAATGCCCATTAATGATAAAAATCACCAGCATTATTAAATAGGAGGAATCTAAGAATGCTTGTGATTTCGTTGGGCCCACCCAAAAAAATCTAAAATAATTTCCCTAAACCAAAATTCTTAACTGAATCACAACTTTAAAGTCCCTTGTAGGATAACATATTCATGGATTTCATGGATTAGGATGTAGGCAACTCTAGGAGACCATTAATCAGCCTATCATGACACTTCACACCCCTCACTTCACAAATTTAATAATGTTACCTATTACAAGAGCATACTTTCATTTAGCCATAAATTCAGTTTTTGTGCAATTGTTGTTATAACCTTTACTTTTTTTTTTATTGCATTTGAGGTTTTGTGATACATGTAAAGAACATGCAGGATTGTTGCATAGGTACATACATGGCAATGTGGTTTGCTGCCTTCCTCCCTATCACCTATATCTGGCATTTCTCCCCATGTTATCCCTCCTCAACTCCCTACCCCACAATGTCCTTCCCCTAGTCCCCCACAAAAACCCCAATGTGTGATGCTCCCCTCCCTGTGTCCATGTGTTCTCATTGTTCAATACCTGCCTATGAGTGAGAACATGAGGTGTTTGATTTTCTGTTCTAGTGTCAGTTTGCTGAGAATGATAGTTTCCAGGTTCATCCATGTCCCTACAAAGGACACAAACTCATCATTTTTTTATGGCCACATAGTATTCTATGGTGTATATGTGCCACATTTTCCGTGTCCAGTCTATCATCGATGGGTATTTGTGTTGGTTACAAGTCTTTGCTATTGTAAACAGTGCTGCAATGAACATTCGTGTGCATGTGTCCTTATAATGGAATGATTTATAATCCTTTGGTTATATACCCAGTAATGGGATTGCTGGGTCAAATGGAATTTCTATTTCTAGGTTCTTGAGGAATCATCACACTGTCTTCCACAGTGGTTGAACTAATTTACACTCCCACCAACAGTGTAAAAGTGTTCCTATTTCTCCACATCCTCTCCAGCATCTGTTGTCTCCAGATTTTTTAATGATCGCCATTCTAACTGGCGTGAGATGGTATCTCAACGTAGTTTTGGTTTGCATTTCTCTAATGACCAGTGATGATGAGCATTTTTTCAGGTTTGTTGTCCTCATATATGTCTTCTTTTGAAAAGTGTCTGTTCGTATCCTTCACCCACTTTTGAATGGGCTTGTTTGTTTTTTTCTTGTAAATCTGTTTTAGTTCTTTGTAGATTCTGAATATCAGCCCTTTGTCAGATGGGTAGATTGCAAAAAATTTTCCCCATTCTCTTGGTTACTGGCTCACTCTAATGATTGTTTCTTTCACTGTACAGAAGCTCTGGAGTTTAATTAGATCCCATTTGTCTATTTTGGCTTTCGTTGCCAATGCTTTTAGTATTTTAGTCATGAAGTCCTTGCCTATGCCTATGTCCTGGATGGTTTTGCCTAGGTTTTCTTCTAGGGTTTTTATGGTGTTAGGTCTTATGTTTAAATCTTTTATCCATCTGGAGTTAAATTTTAGTGTAAGGTGTCAGAAAGAGGTCCAGTTTCTGCTTTCTGCACATGGCTAGCCAGTTTTCCCAACATCATTTATTAAACAGGGCATCCTTTCCCCATTGCTTGTTTTTGTCAGGTTTGTCAAAGATCAGATGGTTTTGGATATGTGGCATTGTCTCTGAGGCCTCTGTTCTGTTCTATTAGTCTATATCTCTGTTTTTGTACTAGTACCATGCTGTTTTGATTGCTGTAACCTTGTAGTATAGTTTGAAGTCAGGTAGCTTGATGCCTCCAGCTTTTTTCTTTTTGCTTAGAACTGACTTGGCTATGTGGGCCCTCTTTTGGTTCCATATAAAGTTTAAGGTAGTTTTTTCCAGATCTGTGAAGAAGGTCATTGGTAGCTTGATTGGGATAGTGTTGAATCCATAAATTACTTTGGTTGGTATAGCCATTTTCACAATATTGATTCTTCCTAACCATGAGCATGGGATGTTTCTCCATCTGTTAGTGTCCTCTCTTATTTCATTGAGCAGTGGTTTGTAGTTCTCCTTGAAGAGGTCCTTTACATCCTTTGTTAGTTGTATTCCTAGGTATTTTATTCTCTTTGTAGCAATTGTAAATGGGAGTTGATTCTTGATTTGGTGCCCTTTAAGTCTGTTATTGGTATATAGGAGTGTTTGTGATTCTGCACATTGATTTTGTATCCTCAGACTTTGCTGAAGTTGCTTATCAATTTAAGGAGATTTGGGGCTGAGATCATGGGGTCTTCTAAATATACAATCATGTCATCTGCAAATAGAGACAATTTGACTTCCTCCTTTCCTATTTGAATACCCTTTATTTCTTTTTTTTGCCTGATTGCTCTGGCTAGAACTTCCAATACTATATTTAATAGAAGTGGTGAGAGAGGGCATCCTTGTCTAGTGCCAGATTTCAAAGGGAATGCTTCCAGTTTTTGCCCATTCAGTATGATATTGGCTGTGGGTTTGTTGTAAATAGCTTTTATTATTTTGAGATACTTCCTGTCAATACCTAGTTTGTTGAGAGTGTTTAACATAAAGGCTGTTGAATTTTGTCATAGGCCTTCTCTGCATCTATTGAGATAATCATGTGGTTTTTGTCTTTGGTTCGTTTATGTAGTGAATTATGTTTATAGACTTGTGTATGTTGAACCAGCCTTGCATCCCCAGGATGAAGCCTTCTTGATCATGATGGATAAGCTTTTTGATGTGCTGTTGCAATCAGTTTGCCAGTGTTTTATTGAAGATTTTTGCATTGTGGTTCATCATGGACGTCGGCCTGAAGTTTTCTTTTCTTGTTGAGTCTCTGCCAGGTTTTGGTATCAGGATGATGTTGGTGTCATAAAATAATTTGGGAAGGATTCTCTCTTTTTGGATTGCTTGGAATAGTTTCAGGAGTGGTACCAGCTCCTCTTTGTATGTCTGGTAGAATTTGGCTCTGAACCCATCTGGACCTGGGCTTTTTTGGGTTGTTAGGCTATTAATTGCTGCCTCAATTTCAGCCCTTGTTATTGGTCTATTCAGGGTTTCGACTTATTCCTGGTTTAGGCTTGGGAGGATGCAAGTGTCCAGGAATTTATCCACTTCTTCCAAATTTACTGGTTTATGTGCATAGAGTTGTTTGTAGTAATATCTGATGGTGGTTTGTAGTTCTGTGGAATCTGTGGTGATATCCCCTTTATCGTTCCTTTACTTCTATATGTATTACAAATGTTATTTTATGGTATTATTATTTTTTCTTTAAATAAGCAATTGTTTTTCAAGTAATTTATAAGAAGGATGCATATTCTTTTATAGTTATCTACCTACTCAATATTTCTAGTTCTTTATTCTTTCATTTAGATCTGAATTTCAAGCCATTATCCTTTCCCTATAGCTTATAGTACATCCTTTAGCAAATAAAAGCTTTCTCAATAGATGAAATAATTCAATAGATGAAATGTAACCCTAAATGAATAAACCTTTTTTATGAGATAGGTTGTAGGTTATCCAACAACTACCTGGTAGTTCTAGATACAGATCACTTAGAAAATTCCTATAAGCCTTTCTACCCTTTTGCAGAACCTTTTGTTAAAGCACCTTCAACTTAACATTTTTTATATATTTTTTCTATTGCATAAAAAACAGTATATTTGGGAGCAAGTGTTTTATTTTCCTGTTTCAAGATATTATGTTGCAGGTGGTAGAAAATCTGTAAGAAAAAGAAAACAGGAAAGGTGGAAAAGAGATATAAGGCATGCATGCAGAGCACTCAGCTTGGGCTAATGGGCTGTCTTCTTTTACCCACTGGTTCAATTTTCTGGCTTTTGTGTGTGTGTTGCTGGGTTACAATTGCACACTTTGTGTAATCAACATAAAACCAACTGGCTGAACAGGTTGTTCTTCACCAACCAGCCACAAAAAAATTTTTTTCATGTGATTAGAATTAAAATTTCTAATTAAGAATGCTTTTTAGACTTTTAATTTAAAAGGCTTACCTTATTCACTAAAGATCTTTATGAAGATTAAGAGATTTAAGACAATTTAGCTTGTCTTCATTGCAAAAGGAAGCAGAAATATTGCAAGTATCAAAGACTGGCTAACCACCAGCAGGTAAAGTTAATTCTCTGTAATTCTGTATCTTTAGGTTACATAATAATCAAAAGCAGATGTTAACCAGATGTAATTTGGTTTGTGCTGCCTCTAATGCCCAATGTCCCCATATTTTACAGAGGAGAGAAAGCTATGTGCAAAAATATTTTCTCTCACCAAATTTCATGGTAGTTGTATCGTAATTTCTGTTTCCCTGGTAAATGAAAACCTATCCAGTATAAAATATACTTTTGAAATGCAAATGACACAATTTGACAGATGGTTACTAAGAACGAAGACAGTTGGTGATATGAGCTAGTTTCAAAGCTGATAAAAGGGAAACAGTTTGGAGTAGTTCTTTTTTTTTTTTTTTTTTCCAACTTTAATTTTAGATTCCAGGTTATGTGTGCAGGTTTCTTACAAATGTGTATTGTGTTACGCTGAGGTTTGGAGTATGATTTAACTCAACACCCAGAAAGTGAGTATAGTATCCAACAGACAGTTTTTCAGCCCTTGCAACCCACCCCCCCTTCCCTTTTAGGATTCCCCAGTGTCTATTTTTCTCATCTTTATGTCCATGTATACTGAGTGTTTAGTTCCCATTTGTAAGTGAGAGCATGCAGTCCTTGGTTTTCTGTTTCTGTATTAGTTTGCTCAAGTTAATGTCCTCCAGCTGCGTCCATGTTGCTACAAAGGACATGATTTTGTCCTTTTTTATGGCTGCATAGTATTCCATGGTGTATAATGGAGTAGCAGTTCTTAAACAAGACTAGAATATCAAAAACTCTAAGGCGATTTTTTTTTCTTTTAGAAACGGAATCTCACTATGTTACCCAAGATAGTCCTCAACACCTGGCTTCAAGAAGTTCTCCTAGAGTGCAGGATTACAGGCCTCAGACACTGCACCAAGCCCCCAGCCAATCTGAAACCATATTTGTTTTATGTTTATTCTTTCCACTGGCATTTTTTCTTTTTCTATTAATACATCTAACATAACTAACATTCCAGAGAGAATGAGCATTTACAAAATTTTTAAAGCATGCATCAGAATCACCTGAAAGACTTTTAAAAACAGATTGCCTGAACCCCACCTTCAGAATTTCTTATTTAGAAGGCTTGGGGTAGGGCCTAAGAATTTGCTTGTCTTACAGATTGGCAGGTGATACTGATTCTGCTAATGGAAGGACCACGCTTTGAGGATCATTAACTTTAAAAAGCTAGGAGTACAAAAGAGTAGTGATTTCAACCAACTTAGAAAGTCTCAACATATGGCAGAAAAGAGTATACTAACTTATGTGAGATCAATCGAGTAGAAAAATTTGAGAACAGAATGAAGTCGTGGTAGGAGATATTTTTGAACAAAACAGAAGTGTTCCTGAAAAGATAACTTAGTAAAGAAAAATACTTGAAATCTGCCAGAGGCAAATGAAATCACAGTGTCAGATTCAGCTGTGTGTAGGCAGAATTGTTCTAACCTGAAGAAAACGCCTAGAAATAGAGAGAGTGTTCCCTTGGACAGAAGTGAAAGTTCGCCAACATATCCAAGGTACAGTCAATCTGAAAGGGTGCATTAAAAACCTGATCATCGTATAATCATCATATATGATACCCTAATTCCCTTCTGGAGCAATGAAAGTCACCACGGAGGAGCCTTTTGCTTTGGAGGACTAGGAAGACACCAGAAAAGATGAAGCCTCATAGCACCACCCTAAACCAGGTAACTGATTAAGATTCATTGATTGCAAAGGTGACAGAAAAAAAAAAACAAAAAAAACTGCTGGACAGAAGTTAATGTTGCCAAAACAGGGCTACATTAGACAAAGTAGACTTCCTGGCTTTCACTGACGTTTAGAGTATGAGTATAAGGCTTTCACTGACGTTTAGAGTATGAGCTTCTGCTGTTCAAATTTAGCATTGTTGTTATTGTACGTTTTAGGGAAAAAGACAAGGAAGGATAAAAAACATCTGAAGCCCTGACCTAGCCCCTGCCAAATCTGTTGCTAGTTAGAAAAATAGATTGGTGAATTGCACATATAGCCTAATGCACAATTCTAAGGATTGTGTATTACAGGGGTCTGTGATTTGGAGCCAGGTGATGTCAAGAACAAGCGACAGATGGGCTGCTGTAGGCTTCTCACCAATTTGGCCCCCGTAACATTTTACTGATGCAATCATCAAAGTTACCCACACTTAGAAGGGCATTCTGACTCAGTTTTTAAGTGGTAGCTATGTCAAAAGCATGTGCAAAAATAGGTGCTCAAGTCTGTGGTAGTGTCAGCACCCGCAGCAAAACCACACCTGCCATACAGCTTTGGAAAGCACCCAACATCTAAAAGAAAAGTATCTGTGCCTTTTTTTTTTTTTTTTAGAGTGGTAAAGAAAGATTTCAGTCAGCAGCTACTTCTAAACACACTTGAATGAGTGGGGATATACAGCCAAAAGACAGGATTAGGGGGTCAGTGGGTAGATAACCCCTAAAAGGAAATATCAGGAGTAAGGAGGATTCTTGCTAAACAGACCTAATAGGAGTTGCTGAAGGCAGGCCAGGGGGATCAGGTATCACCTGGGGAATGGTAAGAATGATGAATTCGGTCAGATAACCAGGGTAGGGATTCTTTATAAACTGTGGTAACAAGATTTTCACTAAAACTAGGTGATACGGGTCTGGCAAGGATGCACTTGGAAGATAGAGGCTGATTTAATTTAACCAAGAAGGGAGTCTTGTTACTGGTCACTGTCTCATCTCAGTGACTCAGAAGTATAGCAACAGTGGCAAATGTTTCGCTTACTCAGAGTGTGGTTAGTCGAGACTGCAGTATCTGTGCCTTTATCTCATGGAGATTCATTTTAAGATAGTCAAGGCCCAGAACCTTGCATTGGGAGATTGTGATACCTTTCCACATGCATTGGGAGATGGTAATACCTGGAAAAAATGACAGTATGTAAGATTATGTGCAAGACATATAGTGGTACATTACAAGGTGGAATGTATAGTCCTCACAAATGAAGATGGTACATTGAGGCAAAGATGGAAACTATCTGGTAGCAGTGAAAACTGGAAATTGTGGCAATCTATGCATCTGTGCAAATAGCAGAGGTAGAATATTATCTTATTTTCATCCAATAAAGCTAAAACAAATGAAAGACTGTTGGATCCTGAGCTGGGAGATAGCCCATTTAGTTCCCTTCCAGCTGCAGAATGAGTAGGGAATTAATTCATCCAAGTAGACATAAGGGGACTTGAGACAAATTCTTGGCACTCTGTCTGCAAAAACCCTCTTTGTTGGAGAATTCTCAGGCTTACTAGATTTGTTTTTATCTGAGGGTGAGTAAAACAAAAACATACGAAGTGATTCAGATATGGGGAAGAGACTCAAAAGAAGAAATGTACATCTACTACTTTAGAAAACTATTTGACATACCTAATCACATTCTTGAAAGACCAGAAAGCCCATAGAGAGAGAAGAAAGTGAAATTAAAGCAGCATAGGACATGGGTGAGATGCAGGATTATAAAGTAGTTGAGATTCTTTCCTTAAGTAAATTTTATTGCTACTTCATTATCTTTTTTCCAATATGTGTAAAATATGTATTCTTTTTCATTTGTTTGGTAAGATATCTATCTATATTTCTCTTTGAACAAAGGTGTTGAATAGAGAAAGTTGAGAGAGAATGAGATGTTTTAAGCTCCATTTTCTGTCCATTTTAAAATACATAAAATCACTCTGCTGCTCTCTTAGAGAAATGGCAATGAGCAGGGCTTGGAAAGGCTCACCAACCACAGCCACACGCTCCTCCACACAGGTCTGTATTTGCTCCTCTGCTGCTGCCTGTGGGAGGTGTACATCTTAGCAAGATTAGTATACATCATTGGTGATTATGAGCCTTCACCACTACTGACTATATAACTCTTCTATATTTTTCCATTTTCCCTTGCTTTGGGGACTTGAAAATTTTCTGTGTATAGGTAGGTAGAGGCAGAGGTGGGTTAATATGAGCCAATTCAAACAGTGGCCATAACACTTCTTGCTCAATCACACACTCCATATCAGATCCTCTAGAATCCTTGTCAGCCCTATCATCAATAAACATCTGATGCCTAAGCACTTGCCACCAAGCTACAGCCCTAGTCAAGAGCTATATAACTGGTCTACCTGTGTTCATCTTTGTCCTACTAAGTCTGTTCTCACAGAGCAGCTAAATTGATGTTTTAAAAACTTAGCTCACTAAATCTCTTCTCAGCTTAAACCCTTTAATGCTCCCCAACCAGTTCAAGTAAAAGCCCCGGGCCTCTGTACTTGCTGTTGACTCTGGCAAGAATATTCTTGCCCCAGGCTTAGCCTTGGCTGGCTCCCTCAACTCCTTCAGGTCTTTCCTCAATTTCTAAGTGAGGCTTCCCCTAACCCCCCTTTTTAAATGCCAAACTTTCCCACATATATTCCTGTTCTTTCTTCCTGTCTTTATTTTTTCCATAGCACTTATTTTTTTTGTGTGTGTAGAAAGTGATTTATTTAAATAGACAAACAGGAGAAGGAGAGAGAAATATCTAGCTCTCACACTGAGTGAAAAGGGTTGCCAGAGGAAAAAAACCAGAGAAAGAACACTCTCCTCACACTGAGTGAGAGAATCCAGAAAAGGAAAGACAGCTTCCACACTGGGTGGAAGGGGACAGAGAGATGGAGTTTAGGAAGGGAAGAATAGCACTTATTACATCCTTTATAAATGTTAACCCAAAATGAAGGAATAAGGAAAGAGTTGGAATCAGTCAAGGTTTATTGAGTCAGAGCTTCTGTGGCCTGTGCTCTCTGAAGAGGTTTTCAACAAGCTCCATATTTATACATTTCTTTGAGGAGGAGAAGCCACATGAGAAGAGATGGTTAAGCATTGAAGCAAATGGCTACATTTTTGTGAGACTTTAATTCGTACCCAGTCAATCTACGTTTTACATAAAGTAAGGTAAACATTCAAAGAAAATGGAAGTAAAAGAAGAACCAATGATGCAGGTGTCTCAGGGTAGGTCAAGGAATCATTTAGCTTATCTTGTCTTTTTTCTGTACCTGGGAAGATAAGGTTGTAATAAACATTATTAGTGTGAAATCTAACAGATTTCCATTTTAGGAGCTAGACTTCAACTGCAAAGCTAAAGTTAAAATTGAAATGTGCTTGTTTTATGGAAAGATATATATCTTGAAAGGCTTTGAGGCCAGAGAAGGATTTACTTATGAACAGTTTATGAAGGCAGTCATGCAAGATATATGAGGCCTTCTACCTTTCTGTGGAGGTCTGACAAATGTGTAATGCTTTGACATAAGGTTAGGAAGTAACAAATGTCCAGGATGGCAGTGTTGTAAGACGCATTCTCCAGGCTTAACTTTCCTTTTGGCATAAGAAGTTTGAAGGTCCTGAGAAGTTGTTTGTTGTTGTTGTTTTACGAAATATTCATTTCTTTTGGTCTATCTCCTCTTAATGGAATGAAATTTCCACGAGGGCAAGGATTTTTCTCTATGTTGTTCATTGCTATGTTCCTAGAGCTGAAAACAGTTCTCATAATAGATGCTTCATAAATATTTGTTGAAAAAATAGTTTAAACATTGTCTTCTTTTTACTATTCTTTTATTTTTTCATTGCACTTTAGGTTCTGGGGTACATGTGAAGAACATGCAGGGTTTTTAAATAGGTACATACATGGCAATGTGGTTTGCTGCCTTCCTCCCCATCACCTATATCTGGCATTTCTCCCCATGTTATCCCTCCTCAACTCCCTACCACACACTGTCTTTCCCCTAGTCCCCCACAAAAACCCCAATGTGTGATGCTCCCCTCCCTGTGACCATGTGTTCTCATTGTTCAACACCCACTTATGAGTGAGAAAATGCAGTGTTTGATTTTCTGTTCTTGTGTCAGTTTGCTGAGAATGATGGTTTCCAGATTCAACCATTTCCCTACAAAGGACATGAACTCATCATTTTTTATGGCTGCATAGTATTCCATGGTATATATGTGCCACATTTTCCCTGTCCAGTCTATCATTGTTGGGCATTTGGGTTGGTTCCAAGTCTTTGCTCTTGTAAACAGTGCCACAATGAACATATGTGTGCATGTGTCTTTATAATAGAACAATTTATAATCCTTTGGATATATACCCAGTAATGGGATTGCTGGGTCAAATGGAATTCTATTTCTAGGTCCTTGAGAAATTGCCACACTGTCTTCCACAATGGTTGAACTAGGTTTCACTCCCACCAACAGTGTAAAAGTGTTCCTATTTCTCCACATCCTCTCTAGCATCTGTTGTCTCCAGATTTTTTAATGATCGCCATTCTAACTGGCATGAGGTGGTATCTCAATGTAATTTTGATTTGCCTTTCTCTAATGACCAGTGATGATGAGCATTTTTCCATATGTTTCTTGGCCTCATATATGTCTTCTTTTCAAAAGTGTCTGTTCATATCCTTCACCTACTTTTGAATGGGTTTCTTTTAAATATTCACAGCAATGTTGTTTTATAATATAAGAAAAAATAATGCAAGCAACCCAAATATCTATGGACAGAATCTTGGCTTAATAAATGTCTGGCCATTCATAGACTGGATTACTGACATTGCAGAGCCTACAGAAACACACATGTATGAACCTTAGTAATCTATTAATTATTTCCAAAAGCAGTCTTCAGGAGAATACACAATTGTATGTGGCATTAAGATAAACTCATAGAAACAGAGTAGACCAGGAATTGACTTGGCTGATCACTGGGTGCAAACTTTTGGTTATCAGATGAATAAATTATTGTGACCTAATGTACAGGATGAGTAGTTACAGATGTGTTCATTAGTTGTGATAATCGTTACACAATGTATATATGTAACAAATTGTCATGTTGTACATCTTGAATACATACAACATTTGTCTATTAAATGTTCTAAATTTTTTAAAAAACAGAGCATGCAAAAGTAAACATTGGGCAAAATTATAAAGATGAGCAAATGGATTCTAGAAATTTTTATAACATATAGACATTAAAATGGATAAACACATAATAAACATTAGCACACGAATACTCAATTTGATCAGCTGAGTATTAATAGAAAGCTTTAGCAGCCTAATTCTTCCCTTACCAATTGGGTTTGTTTTTTTCTTGTAAATCTGTTTTAGTTCTTTATAGATTCTGGATATTAACCCTTTGTCTGATGGGTAGATTACAAAAATTTTTTCCCATTCTGTTGGTTGCTGGTTCACTCTAATGATTGTTTCTTTTGCTGTACAGAAGCTCTGGAGTTTAATTAGATCCCATTTATCTATTTTGGCTTTTGTTGCCTATGCTTTTAGTATTTTAGTCATGAAATCCTTGCCTATGCCTATGTCCTGGATGGTTTTGCCTAGGTTTTCTTCTGGAGTTTTTATGGTGTTAGGTCTTATGTTTAAGTCTTTTATCCATCTGGAGTTAATTTTAGCATAAGGTGTCAGAAAGGGGTCCAGTTTCTGCTTTCTGCACTTCGCTAGACAGTTTTCCAAACACCATTTATTAAACAGGGCATCCTTTCCCCATTGCTTGTTTTTGTGAGGTTTGCCAAAGACCAGATGATTGTAGATGTGTGGTGTTGCCTCCGAGGCCTCTGTTTTGTTTCATTGGTCTATATCTCTGTTTTGGTACTAGTGCCGTGCTGTTTTGATTACTGTAACCTTGTAGTATATTTTGAAGTCAGGTAGCTTGATGCCTCCAGCTTTGTTTTTTTTTTTGCTTAGAACTGACTTGGCTATGTGGGCTCTCTTTTTGTTCCATATGAAGTTTAAAGTGGGTTTTTTCAGTTCTGTGAAGAGCATCATAGGTAGCTTGATGGGGATAATGTTGAATCTATAAATTACATTGGACAGTATGCATTTTCATGATATTGATTCTTCCTAACCATGGCCATGGAATGTTTCTCCATCTGTTAGTGTCCTCTCGTATTTCATTGAGCAATGCTTTGTAGTTCTCCTTGAAGAGGTCCTTTATATCCTTTGTTAGTTGTATTCCGAGATATTTTATTCCCTTTGTAGCAATTGTAAATGACAGTTCCTTCTTGATTTGGCTCTCTTTAAGTCTGTTATTGGTATATAGGAATGCTTGTGATTTCTGCACATTGATTTTGTATCCTGAGACTGCTGAAGTTGCTTATCAGTTTAAGGAGATTTGGGGAGGAGATGTTGGGGTTTTCTAAATATAAAATGATGTCATCTGCAAATAGAAACAATTTGACTTCCTCCTTTCCTAATTGAATACCCTTTATTTCTTTTTCTTGCCTGATTGCTCTGGCTAGAAATTCTAATACTATATTGAATAGGAGTGGTGAGAGAGAGCATCCTTGTCTAGTGCCAGGTTTCAAGGAGAATGTTTCCAGTTTTTGCCCATTCAGTATGAAATTGGCTGTGGGTTTATCATAAATAGCTTTTATTATTTTGGTCTTTGGTTCTGTTTATGTGGTGAATTATATTTATAGACTTGCGTATGTTGAACCAACCTTGCATCCCCAGAATGAAGCCTACTTGATTGTGATGGATAAGCTTTTTGATGTGCTGTTGCAATTGGTTTGCCAGTATTTTATTGAAGATTTTTGTATCTATGTTCATCATGGACATCGACCTGAAGTTTTCTTTTATTGTTGAGTCTCTGCCAGGTTTTGGTATCAGGATGATATTGGTCTGATAAAATAATTTGGGAAAGACTCCCTCTCTTTGGATTGTTTGGAATAGTTTCAGAAGGAGTGGTACCAGCTCCTCTATGTATGTCTGGTAGAATTTGGCTCTGAACCCATCTGGACCTGGGCTTTTTTTGGTTGGTAGGCTATTAATTGCTGCCTCAACTTCAGCCCATGTTATTGGTCTATTCAGGGTCTCAGTTTCTTCCTGGTTTAGGTTTGGGAGGTTACAAGTGTCCAGGAATTTATCTGTTTCATCCAGGTTTACTGGTTTGTGTGCATAGAGTTGTTTGTAGTAATCTCTGATGATAGTTTGTATTTCTCTGGACACCTATTTGATTCTTCTCTCTTTTTTATTAATCTGGCTAGTGGTCTATTTTGTTGATCTTTTCAAAATCCAGCTCCTGGGTTTATTGATTTTTTGAAGGGCTTTTTGTGTCTCTATCTCCTTCAGTTCTGCTCTGATCTTAGTTATTTCTTGTCTTCTGCTAGCTTTTGAATTTTTTTGATCTTGCTCCTCCAGCACTTTCAATTTTGATGATAGGGTGCTGATTTTCGATGTTTTCTTGCTTCTTATGTTGGCTTTTATTGCTATAAATTTTCCCCTAGACACTGCTTTAAGTGTGTCCCAGAGGTTCTGGTACTTTGTGTCTTCATTCTCATTGGTTTCAAAGAATATCTTTATTTCTGCCTTCATTTCATTGTTTATCCAGTCATGATTCAAGAGTCAGTTGTTCAGGTTCCATAAAGTTTTGTGGTTCTGAGTTAGTTTCTTAATGCTGAGTTCTAATTTGATTGCATTGTGGTCTGAGAGACTGTTTGTTATGATTTCCATTCTTTTGCATTTGCTCAGGAGTGATTTACTTCCAATTATGTGATCAATTTTAGAGTAGGTGTGATGTGGTGCTGAGAAGAATGTATATTCTGTGGATTTGGGGTGGAGAGTTCTGTAAATGTCTGTTAGGTTTGCTTGGTTCAGATCTGAGTTCAAGTCCTGGACATCCCTGTTAATTTTCTGTCTTGTTGATCTGTCTATTATTGACAGTGGAGTGTTAAAGTCTCCCACTATTATTGTGTGAGAGTCAAAGTCTCTTTGTAGGCCATTAAGAGCTTGCTTTATATATCTGGGTGCCCCTGTATTGGGTGCATATATATTTAGGATCATTAGATCTTCTTGTTGCATTGATCCTTTTACCATTATGTAATGCCTTCTCTTTTGATCTTTGTTGGTTTAAAGTCTATTTTATCAGAGACTAGTATTGCAACTCCTGCTTTTTTTTTTCCTCTCTCAATTTTCTTGGTAAATCTTCCTCCATCCCTTTATTTTGAGCCTATGTGTATCCTTCATGTGAGATGGCTTTCCTGGATACAGCACACTGACCTGTTTTGACATTTTATCCAATTTGCCAGTCTGTGTCTTTTGATTGGGGCATTTAGCCCAATTACATTTAAGGCTATTATTATGTGTGAATTTGATGCTGCCATTTTGATGCTCCCTGGTTATTTTGCCCATTAGTTGATGCAGTTTCTTCATTATGTCGATAGTCTTTACCATTTGGTACATTCTTGGAGTGGCTGGTATTGATTGTTCCTTTCCATGTTTAGTGCTTCTTTCAGGAGCTCTTGTAAGGTGGGCCTGGTGGTGATGAAATCTCTCAGCAATTGCTTGTTTATGAAGGATTTTATTTCTCCTTCCCTTATGAAGCTTAGTTTGGCTGGATGTGAAATTCTAGGTTGAAATTTCTTTTCTTTAAGGATGTTGAATATTGGCCCCCATTCTCTTCTAGCCTGTAGGGTTTCTGCTGTGAGATGTGCTGTGAGTCTGATGGGCTTCCCTTTGTGGGTAGCCTCACCTTTCTCTCTGGCTGCCCTTAGCATTTTTTCCTTCATTTCAACCCTGGTGAATCTGATGATTATGTGCCTTGGGGTTGCTCTTCTTGAGAAATATCTTTGTGGTGTTGTCCGTATTTCCTAGACTTGAATATTGGCCTGCCTTCCTAGGTTGGGGAAGTTCTCCTGGATAATATCCTGAAGAGTGTTCTCCATTTGGATTCATTCTCCATCACATTCAGGTGCACCTATCAAACATAGATTTTCATATAGTCCCATATTTCTTGGAGGCTTTGTTCATTTCTTTTCACTCTTTTTTCTCTAATCTTGCCTTCTTGTTGTATTTCATTGAGTTGATCTTCAATCTCTGATATCCTTTCTTCTGCTTAGCTGATTTGGCTATTGAAGCTTGTGTATGCTTTGTGAAGTTCTCCTATTGTGTTTTTCAGTTCCATCAGGTCATTTATATTCTTCTTTAAGCTGTTTATTCTTGTTAGCATTTCATCAAACCTTTTTCAAAGTTCTTAGTTTCTTTGCTTTGGGTTAGAATATATTCTTTTAGCTCAGAGAAGTTTGTTATTACCCACGTTCTGAAGCCTGTTTCTGTTAATTCATCAGACTCATTCTCCATCTAGCCTTGTTCTGTTGCTGGTAAGGAGTTTTGATCCCTTGGAGGCGGAGAGGCATTTTGGTTTGGGGTGTTTTCATCCTTTTTGCACTGATTTCTTCCCATCTTTGTGGATTTATCTACCTGTGGTCTTTGAAGTTGGTGACTTTCAGATGGGGTCTCTGAGTGGACTTCCTTTTTGTTGATGATGAAGTTATTTCTTTCAATTTTTTAGTTTTCCTTCTAACAGTCAGGCCCCTCTGCTGTAGGAGTGCTTGAGGTCCACTCCAGACCCTGCTTGCCTGAGGATCAGCTACAGCAGCTGTAGAACAGTAAGGGTTGCCGCCAGTTTCTTCTTCTGTTATCCTTGTCCCAGAAGGATACCCACCAGATGTCAGCCTGAGCTCTCCTCTATGAGGTGTCTCTTTGGATACATGGGGATTGGAGAGCTGCTTAAGGAGACAGTCTGTCCCTTATGGAGCTCAAGTGCTGAGCTGTGAGCTCTGTTGTTCCATTGAGAGCTGCTGGGAAGGTATGTTTAAGTCTGCTATAGCGGAACTCATAACCACCTTTTTTTCCCACGTGCTCTGTCTTGGGAAGGTGGGGCTTTATTTATAAATATGTCCTGCTGCATTTTTTCAGAGCTGTCCTACCCATCAAGGAAGTAGTCTAGTCACTGTCTGCCAGCAGAGGCATTGCTAAGCTGCCGTGCGCTCTGCCCAGCTGCTGTGTGAATGTCCTTGCAGTTTTGTTTATAGAGGTATAGTTAGAACTGCCTTGGTAATGGTGTCTGCCTCAGTAATGGCAGACAGTCTCTGTAATGGCAGACTGCCTCAGTAATGATGGATTGCCTCAGTAATGGTGGACTGCCTCAGTAAAGGTGGACTGCCTCGGTAATGGTCAACTGCCTCAGTAATGGTGGAATGCCTCAGTAGTGGTGGACTACCTCGGTCATTGTGGACACCCTTCCCCCTACAGAGCTGAACCATCCTTGGTCCAGCTGTGCTTGCTGTGAAACTCTCAATCCAGAGTATTTCAGATTGCTGGTCTTTGTGGGGGTGGGACTCACTGAACCAAATCACCTGGCTCCCTGTTTCAGCCCCCTTTTTTTCAGTTGAATGGGCAGCTGTGTCTCCCAAGTGTTCTAGGTGCCAATTTAAACGGCGCCCAGATTTCTGTGTGTTTTTATGGGAAGACCCACAGCACCGGCTGAAACAGCCATGCTGGAGACTCATGGCACTTTTCCTAGTCTGTGGGCAGCAAAAATTCATTTGGAAATGTGGTGATCACTCACCCTCTGTGTTCTCACTAGGAACTGCACTCCAGAGCTGTTTCTATTCATCCATCTTGCTATTCTGTTTTTTTTAATTTTTGCACATTGGGCATGAATTGCTTATATAATCAAAAATGTTAAAATAAATATAAGGAAAGTCATATGTGACACATAACTATATATAACTTTCTCCAAAGACATTATGAAAAATGGGAAATTCTAGGAGAAAATTTAAGTATTTCCAGGTTTAGTACCTTAATTATTCACTTATTAACTTGAAATATATTAGTGATTTCTCCTGCTTACCTATGAAGATGTTTCTTTTCAGGTATACATTTTGACAAATACGAATTTTAAAAAATAATGTAATTGTTGGAAAGGAAGTATAAAAATTTGTTCTTTAATTTGGAAAAATGGAAGAAGATAAGAAATCTACAAGTAGCAAGCCAGTGGCCCACCTTTAGGCCTCCAATATTTTTTATTGATTTAAAAAACTACAAATAACAACAATTTTATAGTAGCAATAACCAACAAAGTAAAAGAGCTTCAAATAAAAACAGCAGAAAATTAAATTGGTTACCTTGGTATTTGATCTAAACTGAGATAACTTTGTTGACAGTAGGTTTTTAATTTGTCTTTTCACCCACTCACTTGTCTTTCTTTAGCAAAGATGACCCAGGGGCTGACGTTGCCCTTAAAACTTAATTCCTTTGTTTTTTCCTGGCCATCAGTCACACGTGCAAGTGGTAAAAGAAGCAAAAGGACATTGAGTTTTCACATAAAGCAAAATAGAAAAATTGATTTTCTTTTTCAGTTGTGCAATTCATTAAGGAAATGATTACCTGGTGTGAGTTTGGGCAAATGTATTCCTTAACTGATGATCAATGTACTAAAATCCTCCAGTGGGAACATACTGCCTCTCCTCTTGGTTCTAGCCTCTAGAATATATGTTTTACAACATGCCATTCATTGCTAGTTGCTCCTCTCAGACAGAGAAGCCCCTGTCCCTGAAGCTCAATCCCCTTCATCTGACCACAGATGTCACTTCTGTCCTTTTAATGGATATGCTATCCTGACTCATCCTGTGAGTGACTAGTATGTGGATATTTGCTCATGTTGGAATTTCTCTCATGTGGTTTGATAAATATCAACTCTCTGCTTTGCCTGATTCAAAAACTAACTGCAAAATAAGACCAAATATATTTAAGCATCATCCTCTTTGAGTGTGATCTGTAAGCAGTGACTTAAAATTATAGAAAAGAGGGGTAAAAACAGTAATTTTACAATGGCCAAATCTAGAAAACACTATCTTGGCCAGGTGATCCATATTTATATCATCAGTCATTACTCCTGTAGATAGCAAATACCATGAAATTATGTGATGAGAAAGGCACATCACTTCTGTGGAATTCTTCCCCCAATTTCAGAATCTAACTGTGAGAAAAACATTAAACAGAACAAGACTGAACATTCTACAGATACCTGACCATTACAAAACTGTAAATAGGCCAAGCACAGTGCCTCATGCCTGTAATCCCAGCACTTTGGGAGCCCAGTTTGGGTGGATCACCTGATATTAAGAGTTTGAGACCAGCCTGGCCAACATGGTGAAACCCTGTCTCTCCTAAAAATACAAAAATTAGCCAGGCATGGTGGTATGTGCCTGTAATCTCAGCTACCTGGGAGGCTGAAACAGGAGAATCGCTTGAACCCAGGAGGCAGAGGTTGCAGTGAGCCAAGATCATGCCACTGCACTCCATCCTGGGTGACAGAGCAGGACTCCATCTCAAAAAAACCAAAAAAGTAAATAATAAAAAACAAGAAACAAAACTGTTCCAGACCAATTGGTGACTACATTGATCCTGAAACAGAAAACAGGCGTTCATAGAAAAAATAGAGAAATCTGAATACAATCTGGAATTTAGTTAATAATTATGTACCAATGTTTGTTTCTTACTTGTGACAAAATTACCATGGTAATGTAAGATGTTAAGAATAGGGGAATCTGTGTCAGCAGTATACAGGAATACTCTTTACTACCTTTTCAATTCTTCTGTGAAATCTAAAAGTGAGGGAAAAGAAAGGAACCAGTTTGGCAATAGCTAGGACATGTCTTCAGTAGAATTCCTTTAATACTAACAAAGAAACAGCCTGAAAGATCAGGCTTCAAGCATAGATAAGGAGGCAACGTTCATCACAAAGGGGCCTTCTCTGTAACTAGCAAGGGTCACATATACACATTGGGCTTCAGTGAGCACATTCATTTCCTTTTTTGGACATACTCAGATAAGAGAGTTTGCACAGGGGAATTGGGAGGAAGGGTTGCTTGAAACATGCCTAAGATGAGTAACAAAGAATCCAGCAATGGGGAATTCTCCCCCCTTACACATGAGCAGTAAGGAAAATCAAACAATATGGAGTAACTTAGGCTAAGAGTTCACATGAACACTAAAAGAACCAGGAGTAACTGTCAGCAGTTCACACTTTATGCAAATGAAACACCTACTCCCAACCAGGTTTTTGAGCCTTATGTAAATGAAATATCTCACCCTGCTAGACTGTTTATGAGACTTAGTATTTGACTATAAAACAGCAACCCTCTTTTGGGCCGCCTCTCCACAGCAGAGAGCTTTCTTCTTTCACTTATTTAACTTACACTCCAACCTCATCCTTTGTGTCCATTCTCCTTAATTTTCTTGGTCATGAGACAAAGAACTCTAGCTGATACCTCATGAGAGATTACTATATTGTGGTGCATTGGAGAGACTGGAACAAAAGTATTTAGAAATTTTTAAAATCCATTAAAAATAGCCAAACAGATAAAAATCATAATATTCCTTTTATTGCTGATAAGTCCTAGTTTGGAAGACATGGCCTAGGTACAGGGTAACAATAGAGTTTTGAATTACAAAACAATAAATAGGCAGCATGGGACATTGCAGGCTTGCAGAGGTGGGGCCTGACTCTTTAAACAGCTAGGAGGCACAGATCAGAATTGGTGCTTTATACAAGTAGCCAGCTCCAAAGAGGAGTGAAGGGGCTGAATATACATTCCTGGTTTCTCTCTCAGATTCATCAAGGATAAGTCACTCTTCAGTTCCTGGAGAAGAGTGAGAGGACAGAGATAGACCCAGAGTTTAAAGTTAATGGAGTTGCCTGGAATGAAGCAGCCATGGGGAAGAAGTGTTCTCTCCTGACATTTCCCCATTTTTTATTTCTTAGTCGTTTGAGCTTAATGATTCAGATGACAGTCAATGTAAGGTGTGGTTACTTCCTTTAGAGGAGGAGATATGCAGTTTCTACCAACAGTCCTGCTCCCACCTTCATGAGGCTACTGCTCATGCAAACTTCTTCTCTTGTGGGAATTCACCTGAGCCCCTTGATAGGCAGTGTTGATTTTCTCCTGAAAATCAATTATCATAACTCACAGGCCACTCACTCCAAGACTGAAAATTTTCTCCATATTTTATTTCTCATCCATATTATATCCAGTCATATTTCCCACAAAAGCCTACCAGAAGGACTTCCAGTTTCACCTCCAACAGGTAAGGAGCTTGGAAGTCATCACACTTGTCCTTACAGCAAGAAAAAGCTAAACAAACTGAAAGTCAATGACTTTTCTTGGACCAATATGAGAACTGAGGTCACAGGGAAAATCATATCCCTGAAATGTGGAGAGACAGGTGAATCCAGAGATTCAAAGACAAGAGATGCATTATTAGTATTTAATCAAAATATTACAAAATACTTCCCCTCCTCCATGCTCTTTCATCACACCTGCAGGGCTGTGATATAATCACAGTGAATCACAGATGAAAGAGCTGCAAGACACAGTCTCTCCCTCTTGGAAGAGTTCTTAGAGAAACCCAACATCAACAGGGAAGACAAATACAAGGACATTAGAGGAATCTGAAACCTCTAATACCTGTAACTACAGCAAAAAATAAACACACTGCCACTTTTAGTCACATTAACATAAAACCTCACACTAACAGCCTATTTACCTGTTTGTATTATTAAACACATCATATCTGGTTTTCAACAAAAAAAAATTCCAAGTCATGCTAAAAGGCAGGAAAAACACAGTCTAAAGAGAAAGCAGCCAGCAGCACCAGATTCAGATATAACACAGATGTTCTAATGATCAGGCAGGAAATTTAAAACATGTTTATTATGTGAAGGTTCTGATGACAAAAATAGACTACATCCAAGAACAGATGAGTAATATACACTTAGCGATGGAAACCCTACAAAGATTCAAAGAAAATACTAGACATCAAAAACACTGAAGAATATCTTTGAGGGATTCATCAGGACATGGGACAGGGTGAAGGAAATAGTCAGTGAGCTTAAAGATACATCAATTGAAACTTCCCAAGCTAACGTACAAGGAGAAAAAAGGATGAAAAAATTTAAACCCAGAACAAAGCAACCAAGAACTGAGACAATTTCAAAAGTTGTAACATAGGTGTAAATAGAATACCAGAAGAAGACAAACAATTGGGCCAAAAAATATTTGAAGTAATAATGGCTGAGAGTTTTCATAGACAACATACCACAGATCCAGGAAACTCAGAGAAGACCAAGAAAGATAATTATCAAAAAATCCACACCTAGACATTTCCTGTTCAAACTGCACGAAACCAAAGACAAAGAAAAAAATCTTGAAAGGAACCAGAAGGAAAAAAAATCACCTTATCTGTTTTTAGAAGAACACAGATAAGAATTATAGTAAACTTCTCATCAGAAAAATATATATACAAGCAAGATGAGAGCAGATTGTAATACTCAGTGTTTTAAAAAACATAATCTAGAATTCTATATCCAGTCAAATTATCCTTCAAAAAATAAGGGAGAAATAAAGCCTTTCCCAGAGAAGGAGAATCTGAGGGAACTCTCTAACAGCAGAAGATTTCAATGACAAGAAATGTTTTATTTTAAAAGTGTGTCATAGAAAAAGAAAGTGAAAATGGCATGGATCAGAGACTTAAGTCTACATAAAGCAAGAACATTAGAAAAAGAATAAATGAAAGTAAAATAAAAGTTTTTAGTTTTTTATTCTTAATTGTTCTAAAAGGTAACTGCTTAATGGACAAGACAGTGTATTGGGTGAGTATAGCATATGAATAAGTGAGGTGAAAGTGATGTCATCAGAAACAGGAAGCAGGAATTGGGAATATTCTAAGATATTTGTGGTACATGCAATGTAAAATAATGTTATTTGAAGATAGAGTTAAATCAGTTAAAAATGTATATTGAAAACTCTAGTGCTGCCACTAAAAACATTTTTTAAAATAATGTAATTGACATCTTAAGAGAAGAGATTGAGAGAACGCATATTAAATGGTCAATTAAAACCAAAAAGGGCAGACAAGGTAGAAAAGAAGAAATAAGGAACAAATGCCATGAATAAGGAAGTTACAAACATGATGGATATTAGTCCAACTATGTCGCAATTACTTTTAATGAGACTAGTCTAATACACCAATTAAAGGAGATTGTGAAGATGATTTTTTAAAATAAGACCCAACTAACTGTTGTCTATAAGGAGCCCATCTTAAATGTAAAGATTCAGATAGGCTAAAAGTAGAGAGATAGAGAAAGACATACATAGTGACACTATTCAAAAGAAAGCTGGAGGCTTGCCATCGTGGTTCACACCTGTAATCCCAGCATTTTGGAAGGTCAAGGCAGAAGGATCACTTGAGGACAGGAGTTCAACACTAGCCTGGACAACATAGTGAGATATCATGTACCTAACAATGAAATATCAAAATATGTAAGGCAAAAACTGACAGAACTAAAAGGAGAAACAGGCAAGTCCTCTATTATATTTAGATAATTTAACAGCCATTTTTCAGTAATTGATAGAACAAACTGGAAGCAAATCAGTACAAATATAGCTGGCTTGGAGAGTACTATCAGTCAACTTAATCTAAGAGACGTTTATGGACTATTCTCCCTAACAACAGCAGAATACACATTCTTTTCCATTTCATATGTAAAATTCAGCAAGGTAGACCACATTCTTGGTCATGAAGCACATCTTAAAATTTTTTTAAGAAATAAATTCTACAAAAGTATGTTCTTAGTCACAGTGGAATTAAATATTAGATACCAAGAACAGCAAAATAGTTGGGAAATCCCCAGATATTTGGAGATTAAGCAAGAAACCTCTAAATAATAATGAGTCAAAACATAAGACTCAAGAAAAATAAAAAATATTTTAGTCTAAATTAAATTGAAAATAAAATTTGTCCAAATTTATGGAATGTAGTGAAACCTATATGCATTAAGTGTATATATTAGAAAAAGAAGAAAAATCTAAAATCAGTCATTTAAGTTTTCACTTTACAAAACTAAAGAAGGTGGATTCAACACTATCCCCATCAAGCTACCAATGACTTTCTTCACAGAACTGGAAAAAGCCACCTTAAACTTCATATGGAACCAAAAGAGAGACCGCAGAGCCAAGACAATCCTAAGCAAACAACACAAAGCTGGAGGCATCATGCTACCTGATTGCAAACTATACTACAAAGCTACAGTAATCAAAACAGCATGGTACTGGTACCAAAACAGAGATATAGATGAATGGAACAGAACAGAGGCCTTGGAGGCAATGTCACACATCTACAACCATTTTATCTTTGACAAATCTGACAAAAACAAGCAATGGGGAAAGGATGCCCTGTTTAATAAATGGTGTTGGGAAAACAGGCTAGCCATGTGCAGAAAACAGAAACTGGACCCCTTCCTGACACTTTACAATAAAATTTACTCAGGATGGATTAAAGACTTAAATATAAGACCATAAAAACCCTAGAAGAAAACCTAGGCAAAACTATTCAGGACATAGGCATAGGCAAGGACTTCATGACTGAAACACCAAAAGCATTGGCAACAAAAGCAAAAATAGATAAATGGGATCTAATTAAACTCCAGAGCTTCTGTACAGCAAAAGAAACAACCATTAGAGTGAATCAGCAACGAACAGAATGGGAAAAAAATTTTGCAATCTACCCATCTGACAAAGGGCAAATATCTAGAATCTACAAAGAACTAAAAGAGATTTACAAGAAAAAAACAAACAAGACCATTCAAAAGTGGGTGAAGGATATGAACAGACACTTTTCAAAAGAAGACATTTATGAGGCCAACAAACTTATGAAAAAATGTTCATCATCACTGATTATTAGAGAAATGCAAAACAAAACCACATTGAGATACTACCTCACACCAGTGAGAATGGCAATCATTAAAAAATCTGGAGACAACAGATGCTGGAGAGGATGTGGAGAAATAGGAACGATTTTACACTGTCAGTGGGAGTGTAAACTAGTTCAACCACTGTGGAAGACAGTGTGGTGCTTCCTCAAGGATCTAGAAATAGAAATTCCATTTGACCCAGCAATCCCATTACTGGGTATATAGCCAAAGGATTATAAATCATTCTATTATAAAGACACATGCACACATATGTTCATTGCAGCACAGTTTACAATAGCAAAGACCTGGAACCAACCCAAATGCCCATCAACGATAGATTGGACAAGGAAAATGTGGCACATATACACCATGGAATACTATGCAGCCATCAAAAACGATGAGTTTGTGTCCTTTGTAGAGACATGGATGAATCTGGAAACCATCATTCTCAGCAAACTGGCACAAGAACAGAAAATCAAACATTGCATATTCTCACTCATAGGTGGGTGTTGAACAACAAGAACACATGGACACAGGGAGGGGAGCATCACACACTGGGGTCTGTTGGAGGGGACAAGAGAGGGACAGTGGGGGTTGGGGCATTGGAGAGGGATAAAATGGGGAGAAATGCCCGATGTAGATGATGGGGGATTGGAGGCAGCAAACCACATTGCCATGTGTGTACCTATGCAACAATCCTGCATGAGCTGCACATGTACCCCAGAACCTAAAGTACAATTTAAAAAAAAAAGAAGAAGATACAACAATTTCAGCCTAAAACCGAAAAAAAAAATACTAAAAATTAAAACAAATAATAAAATGTAAGACAAGAAAACAATGAAAAATTAACAAATCAAAAAGCCAGTTCTTTGCAAATTTCAGTAAAATCAAAAAACCACTAGTTAGGCTAATCAAGAAAAAAAAAGAGTGAAAACACAAATTGCCAATATCAGAAATTGAAGAAGGATCGTCACTACTGTGTCCATGGGCATTAAGAAGGGTCATAAAGGAATATCCACAAATTTGATAATTTAGATGAAATGTACTAGTTCTTTGAAAGACACAAACCACCATACTAAGAGAAATAATCTAAATTGACCAAATCTATTAAATAAGTCAAACACATAATTAATCACCTTGCATAGAAAAAAGTGTCTGGCCCAGATGAGTTTATTGATTAATTGTACTAAACAGCTAAGGAAGAAATGATACAGTTATCCATACTTTTCTAGAAGTGAGAAGCAGAGGAAAAATTTCCTAACTCATTCTATGAAGTCAACATTATCTGAATATCATAACAAGATAAAGATATCACAGACAGAACTATAGACAAATAGATCTCATGGGCATAGATTAAAAATCAACATAAGATTAGCTAATTGAATCCAATAATGTATTTTAAAAAATATATGTATACATCAGAAACAAGTGAGATTTATTCTAGGTATGCAAGACTGATTTGACTTTAAAAATCAACAAATGTAAGCCACCACATCAACAGGCTAAGGAAAAACATCAACGATTTTACCAATTGATGCGGAAAAGCATTTGACAAAATCTAATGCCTATTTGTAATAAAAACTTCCAGGACTATTAGAGAACTTTTTCAACTTGATAAATAACATCTATAAAAAACCTATCATAACAGCATAGTTAATGGTAAGAAATTGGATGCTCTTCCCCTAAGTTCAGAAACAAAACAAGATGTCCTCTCCCAACATTTCTATTCAACATGGTACTGGAAGGCCTAGCCAGCATAAAAATAAGAAAAAGAAATAGGAAGTGTATGGATTGGGTTTGAAGACATAAAACATGATTATCTATGTAGAAAAATCTCAAAAATCAACCAAAAAAAAAAAAATACTGGAACTAATAAGGGACTATAGCAAGGTTGCAGTATTCAAGGTTAATATACAAAAGTGAATCTTGCCTTTCTTACATACCAGCAATGAGCAATTGAAATTCTAATTTTTAATACCAATTACGAGGGCAAAAAAATGAAATCAAGTTTAAATCTATCAATTATGTTCAACAGTGAACTTAAAACTAAATAAGATGAAAATAAAAAATTCTATTACAAAACAGGCAAAAGTTTTAAACTGTTTATTTTCATCTTGTTGAGTTTTAAGTTCAACAGTGAACTGTTGGGATTTATTTTCCTGTGATAGTCACCTAAACTTAAGATGGGACATCTTAAGAACAAACCTAGGTGACTATCATGGGAAGCTGATATCATTAAGTTATTGATCTGCAAAAAAGAACATGTTACTAACAAAATCTTGTCTTCTTTCATAATCTCAAGATGGATAATGCCACCCATGAGGCAATCTTTTCTCTATAATCTGCCCTCATCCCCTGCTGCATCCATTTACTAAGGCTGAACACCCGACCTGGACCTACTGAGGCACTCTTGGTGCCCTGTATATGCACTTAGGTAGTTCAATGTCAACTTCTGAAAACCTTCACTCTAAGACTCACTTGTTCAGCACCTTCTGAGACTTACCTGTGCTTAAGGTACTAAATATTGAAGATTCACTCACTCAATCCCCATTCTATACTTCTTTTTTTTAATTACATTTTAGATTTGGGGGTACATGTGAAGAGCATGCAAGATTGTTGCATAGGTACACACATGGCAGTGTGATTTGCTGCCTTCCTCCCCATCACCTATATCTGGCATTTCTCCCCATGCTATCTCTCCCCAACTCCCCAGCCACTGTTGTCCCTCCCCTGTTTCCCCTCTACAGAACCCAGTGTGTGATGCTTCCCTCCCTGTGTCCATGTGTTCTCATTGTTCAACACCCACCTATGAGTGAGAACATAGAGTGTTTGGTTTTCTGTTCTTGTGTCAGTTTGCTGAGAATGATGGTTTTCAGGTTCATCCATGTCCCTACAAAGGACACAAACTCATCGTTTTTGATGGCTGCATAATATTCCATGGTGTATATGTGCCACATTTTCCTTGTCCAGTCTATCATTGATGGGCATTTGGGTGGTTCCAGGTCTTTGCTATTGTAAACTGTGCTGCAATGAACATATGTGTGCATGTGTCTTTATAATAGAATGATTTATAATCCTTTGGCTATATACCCAGTAATGGGATTGCTGGGTCAAATGGAATTTCTATTTCTAGATCCTTGAGGAAGCACCACACTGTCTTCCACAATGGTTGAACTAGTTTACACTCCCACTGACAGTGTAAAAGTGTTCCTATTTCTCCACAACCTCTCCAGCATCTGTTGTCTCCAGGTTTTTTTATGATTGCCATTCTAACTGGTGTAAGGTGGTATCTCAATGTGGTTTTGCTTTGCATTTCTCTAATAATCAGTGATGATGAACATTTTTTGATAAGTTTGTTGGCCTCATAAATGTCTTCTTTTGAAAAGTGTCTGTTCATATCCTTCACCCACTTTTGAATGGTCTTGTTTGTTTTTTTCTTGTAAATCTGTTTTAGTTCTTTGTAGATTCTGGATATCAGCCATTTGTCAGATGGGTAGACCGCAAAATTTTTTCCCCGTTCTGTTGGTTGCCTATTCACTCTAATAATTGTTTCTTTTGCTGTGCAGAAGTGGTGGAATTTGATTAGGTCCCATTTGTCTATTTTGGCTTTTGTTGCCAATGCTTTTGGTGTTTTGGTCATGAAGTCCTTTTCTATGCCTATGTCCTGAATGGTTTTGCCTAGATTTTCTTCTAGGATTTTTATGGTGTTAGGTCTTATGTTTAAGTCTTTAAT
>NW_016107916.1:80026-130708 GCF_001604975.1 Cebus imitator | reverse complement strand
AAGAAGGTCATTGGTAGCTTGATGGGGATAGCATTGAATCTGTAAATTACTTTGGGCAGTATGGCCATTTTCACGACATTGATTCTTCCTAACCATGAACATGGAATGTTTCTTCATCTGTTTGTGTCCTCTCTTATTTCGTTGAGCAGTGGTTTGTATTTCTCCTTGAAGAGGTCCTTTACGTTTCTTGTTAGTTATATTCCCAGGTATTTTATTCTCTTTGTAGCAATTGTAAATGATAGTTCGTTCTTGATTTGACTCTCTTTAAGTCTGTTATTGATGTATAGGAATGCTTGTTATTTTTGCACATTGATTTTGTATCCTGAGACTTTGCTGAAGTTGCTTATGAGTTTCAGGAGATTTTGGGTGAGATGATGGGTTCTTCTAGATATACAATCACGTCATCTGCAAATAGAGACAATTTGACTTCCTCCTTCCTATTTGAATACCCTTTATTTCTTTTTCTTGCCTGATTGCTCTGGCTAGAACTTCCAGTACTATATTGAATAGGAGTGGTGAAAGAGGGCATCCTTGTCTCCAAAAAGAGGGAATCCTTCCCAAATCATGAGACCAACATCATCCTGATACCAAAACCTGGCAGAGACTCAACAAGAAAAGAAAACTTCAGGCCAATATCCATGATGAACATAGATACAAAAATCTTCAATAAAATACTGGCAAACCGATTACAACAGCACATCAAAAACCTTATCCACCATGCTCAAGTAGGATTCATCCTGGGGATGCAAGGCTGGTTCAATATACGCAAGTCTGTAAACGTAATTCACCACATAAACAGAACTAAAGACAAAAACCACATGATTATCTCAACTGATGGAGAGAAAGCCTTTGACAAAATTCAACAGCCCTTTATGCTAAAAACACTCAATAAATTAGGTATTGACAGAATGTATCTCAAAATAATAAAAGCTATTTACAACAAACCAACAGCCAATATCATACTGAGTGGGCAAAAACTGGAAACAGTCCCATTCTATACTTCTAATTAAAGAGGTTAGAAGCTGCAACCACAATCTACCAGACCTCTTTGAAGCAAGAGTTCTTAATGCAAATTATGTTCCACCAATTAGATGAACTCTTGTGAAACTGGAAAAATAAACATTAGGCAGAGTTCATCTTCTATGACTATTAGCTGGTGTTCCTTGCCCAAAAAAGTTTGGAACTGCACATCTTCCTTGAACAGAATTTCAGTGTTCATTTTCTAGTTTTCTAAGTATGTAAAGGAAGTATGGTGATGGCAGCAGGTCCCCACTTCTAACATAATTCTAAGTGTGATGTCGGAGGTAGAAGCATTCTCAGTGGTTTAGCACTATATTGTCCCAGAAATTTTCTTAGAGGCCCAACTGAGATCTTAATTATTTTAGCACTCTAATAACCTTCAAATCACCTATATTTTTCACCAATTCTAAAATTTATGTTGTTCTTTCCTTTTGTACCTTTTTGAATTTGGAATGCTTTTGTAATCCATGGCATTATTTTGTAATCAATGGCTGTTAACTATGTAACATTCATAAAGCAATTTTTAAAAATTCTTCCACTGACAACTTCTATAAAGAAAACACTAGCATCAACACATGTTAGTTCTAATGAAATAGGGAAATTTCAAATATAAATCTCATCACACTTAAGTTTCTTAGGGTATTTTTTGTTTTCTGTACTACAGTATCAATAAGAGTAGGTAAGACTCATACATCATTTGCTAAAACTCTCATGAGTACTGCTCTATCTCTAAAACATATTTTTTCCCAGGTAAAAAGAGCTCCTTGCTTTGGGAAAAAAATATCTTAAGTTGCAGTGAATTGTCAGTGTAAAAATCTAATATGGCTAGTGCTTAATTCCAAAGCTGCCTACCTGGGTTATAACAGTTAAAAATGGACACTTACCTGTAAAATGCAGCCACATGGGCTGAGCATGGTGGCTCACACCTGTAATCCCAGCACTTTGAGAGACCAGGGCAGGCGGATCACCTGAGGTTGGGAGTTTGAGACCAGCCTGGAGAAACCCCATCTCTACTAAAAATACAAAAAAAATAGCCAGGCAGGGTGGTTCATGCCTGTAATCCCAGCTATGCGGGAGACTGAGGCAGGAGAATTGCTTGAACGCAGGAAGTGGAGGTTGTGGTGAGCCAAGATCACGCCATTGCATTCCAGCCTGGGCAATAAGAGAGAAACTTCATCTTGGGAGGTGGGAAGCAGCCACACAGAAAAAGATAAATTGTGGCAAAGTTCAAAAACCCAATTTGAAAAAGCAGCATCAAACTAAAAACATGCTAGTCAAAGTCATTTTGCTCACCTAGAGCTCTCTCTCAATATTGCTGATGCATTTACAAGAAGCTGGTGGGGTATTTCTTTTGGGGAGGGGCAGTAAACAGCATCCATTTTTCCTGCCCAAGTTATAGATTATGTGTAAAATAATGCCAAAAATTTTTATAAGGACAGAAAAAAGAAGATCAAGATATTAGCTTCATCATAAGTAAAGTCTTGATCATAGAATTTGGCTTACGCATGTAGCAAAAATGGGCTTCCTATTTCTAAATCCCAGAATGAAACAGATTTACCACTTGCCACAGACAATGCTAGACAATCTCATGACTCCACACATAGCACTCTGCCCCTTAAGCACACTGCATGAAATGTGGTTTTGGCAGGCAGCAGTCTCCCAAGAGTAAGGAAGAAAAATGAAGTGAGATCAATACGCTCTGTTACTTTCTAAATCTCAACAATGTTCACAAAATAAGACAAAAGGAGAGAAGCAAATAAATGACAATAATGTAGGCTAAAATCTCAGGAAACTGTAAGCTTCATAAGGACAGAAACTTTGTCTCTTTTGTTTGACACCATATTCTCGGCACTATCTGAGCAAATCACTTCCAGGCACTTAGTGAAGCTCAATATTATAAGCTGAATGTTTATTATAATAGGAATGAAATAAAAGGCACATTCATGTTAGCCTCTTTCTTCATAAAAGTAGGCTATATACGGAATAAGTAAGCAAATTGTTTAGCAACATCATTTTTTCCCATGAAAAATATCACCAGGAAATAGCATTATTTGCCCAGAGAAGGTGGCATGCAGCTCAACTCCTCTTTAATCCCTTACCTCTTCCTGTTGTCAGTAAACTTCGTTAAGCCAAGAAGCAGCCAAAGAATTTCATAAAAGCTTCTCCTTGCCTCAATGACCCCCAAATCCTTCTGCCTGACCAATAGTCCTGGGTTCTATGCAGATTTAGCCACTTTAAAGAGTACAATTAAACACAATTTTACCTTTTATCCATTGATCACACACAAGACTCAAGGGCATATACAAATGAAGAGGCAAAAAATTATCCAGGCATGGTGGCATGCCTGTAATCCCAGCTAGTCAGGAGGCTGAGGTGGGAGGACTACCTGACCACGAGAAGTCATGGCTGCAGTGAGCCATGATTGCACCACTGCACTTTAGTCTGGTTGACAGAATGAAACCCTGTCTCAAAAAAAAAGGAAAATGATAGCCTTCATATTGCCAGCAAAGCTGCCAGGATATAATTAAACATTAAAAGTCTTTACATGTAGGCCCTGAATGGGGACAGAGGAGATCTACTGGGAACTCTTAAACAGAATGAACTCTTTGTTTTATCAAGTATTTTGCTGATTGTTAGATTAAATGTAGTTAAAGTTCAAGATAACCTAAAAGTTTGCAATATCATGTGCACATTTGAATGTGAGAATAAAGATAGAATTAAACTGGAAAAACATGATGTTGGGGTTTTGCTCTGTTTTAGTTTTTCTCTTTTTCATTGAGACTACTTGTAATAGATCTATTTAAATTTTGAAATAGTATCAGGGTAAAAATTATAACTCCCCGTCTATCTATTGATGACTAGAAAGTAAGATTGATTCCACATGTGAATTGCCTGATTACATTCGTAAGATTTGATGTCAAATGGCCAATATATAACAATTTGCTTAGTTATGTTGGTACATCTAACATTTCACATCCTTTCATTAGGAATATTCATGTCTGTGTTTGTCTTACCTTTTTCACTTATTAGGTTGCAATGTTCTAGAAGATTCCACTGTGTATTTTTTTGACTGATTATATATAGAAAAAAACATAGTACCTACATGAGTAAAAGTTTAATAAGTTGTATTTAAATTCTACAAACATTTCAAGGTAATTAAGTGTTTGAAAGGGTATGATTTCTACATAATTAATTTTCTCCACTTGCAAAAACACTTCAGTTACATGAAAACTTCCTTACTGCCTATATAACATAAAAATATGTAAATGCCATTACAAATCCAAGTACTGGTGCTTCTTAGCTTAAGTGTATTTGGACTTAAAATCGTAAAACTGCAATGGCCCTTCAAAGAACTTCTCAACATTGCACTGGGTAGATGATGGACTATTACTTAAAACACTGAGAAATAAATGAGTTTGAGATCTCAAAAGTAGCCAATTTGAAGTTCACAATACACACAGAAAAGTCTTCCTAAATATCGAGCCCAGACAACCATCTTGAACTCTAGACCTATATTCTCAGTTGCCCCTTGCATCTCTCCCTAAGCCAACGTATCTTCAATGATTGCACTAAAAAATGGTATCCTATAGTCTGAGGAATCAATCTGGCTCCCAGAAGCAAAGTTAGGATAGGGTCACTGATGAAGATAAAGGCACAGGTGCCGTATACGTAAAGTTATTTACCCTGGTATGGCTTACACCTAGTTGTGACCCTACTAAGGGTCAAAATCCCAGACTTTCCAGGCTATCCTGATGCCCAGCCCCATAGATACTTCACAGACCACTTCTCATATTGATAGAAATTGGTCAGGCCTTTGCATATCTGTTCAGATCTGTTAGTGGACATGTGGCAACCTTTAATTCCATAGACATTTAAATTAAAACTAATTCATCCAAATTACTGGGAGGACTTCCATGCTGAAAGATGTATCTATATGCTACCCAAGCAACAATCTTCTTTAATTTCTTTTTAGATCAACTTCTTAAGGTCATATGCACCCTCAGGACGGCTGGGCAGCAGTGGCATGGGAAAAGCTTCTTTATGCATTACGTTACGTGCAATTTACTACATATCATATTTACATATTCTGTTGCTGCTACATCACATCTAATCTGAAAAATATTAATACATTTACTTTTGTGATTGTGAGTTGATGTTAATATTGCTTTAGCTACACAGTACAGGGAATTCAACCTCTGCCTTCTGGTGGCTTAAGTATATCTTTTATAAATGGCCTCTCAAAGAGCAGTGAATCAGAACACCCTCTCTCAAAAGCGTTTCTCTTCCTATGCTCCCTAAATTGGTGAAGGACAATGCTATTCACTACTATTCACCCTGTTTCCTGAGCCAGAAAATTATAAGGCACCCTAAATTACTACCTGTCCCATTTATTTAGTTAGTTTGAGATAGAGTCTCACTCGCATTGCCCACTCTGGAGTACAGTGGCACAATCGCAGCTCACTGCAGCCTCAGCCTCCTGGGCTCAGGTGATTCTCCCATCTCAGTCTCCCAAGTGGCTGGGACTACCGATGCACACCATCACTCCCGGCTATTTTTTGTGCTTTTAGTAGAGACGGGGTTTCACCACGTTGGTCAGGCTGGTCTCAAACTCCTAAACTCAAGTGATCTGCCCACCTCAACCTCCCAAAGCACTGAGACCACGGATGTGAGCTATCATGACCAACCCTACCGCTCCTTTACATGTGCATGAAATCAGACATAAAAGTCCAATCAAAGCAACTTCCTAAATAACTCTAAAATGCATTTCCTCACTACCATCACCAGCACCACTGCCTCCTCAGTCTGAGTTACCTCCATCACCTTCTTAGTCATGTCCCTCTTCAAGGTGACCTAAAATGCCAATCTCACCGTGTCAGCCCTAGTCAATGACTCTCCATTGCCTTTGTATTAGAGTCCAAAGGCTCGAACTACCCAGCTTTTGCTGAGTGCTCCAGCCTCACTTGTTGCCTCTTTTCTCCTCACATCCCTTTTCTTCAGTTATCCCAAGCCACTTGCCTGTCCTCAAACATACCACACACATATTTGTTTGGACTAAATTACCCTCATGCTTCCTCTCCTACAGCTTAAAATTTCTTTAAAACTTAAACTAAGATCAAAGCTTCTCCAGGAACTACCTGAAAGTTCCAACACCCTCCAAACCAGGTTCATCCCCAACACCAAATTTATGTTACATCTCTCTCTTCAGACTTCCTGCCTTGTGCTTTAATCTCTTCTGACACTTCACACTCTGGGTAATAATTGTTTACTTGTCTGTGTCCTGCAAGCAAGCCTATGAGTTATCTGAAGACACAGTCTCATGTTTTTTATCTCTATGCCCAAGAATAGCCTCTGGCACATGGTAGACAGTAGATATTTGTTGAATGAATAAATGAGAAAAGTAAGCTCAAATTCAAATTCACATCTATAAGTCAGCAATGTTTTCACTGCATCATAATCATTCAGCTACATGAGTGGGATGACCGCAACTAGGCATTCAGGGGAGAGTTAGGACAGAATTTATAAGCCCCTTTTTGCCAGAATTTTTATATATATTTATATTTATATTTTGGCTGAAAGTGCAGGTGGCATCTAGTACTTATCCACTGCGGCAGACAGATGGTTATTACACCATAACAGGCATGAACAAACTCTACCCAAAATAGGAATGTAAAATTCAACTTCCAAAATCTGCAGAGTCCTTTGCCTATTGATGAAGGGATTATAATCACATCAGAGGCATTGCAGGTGAAACAATCATAAACACGAAGCACAGAAGCAAGCTCCCTGCTTTGAAGTTTATGGATTTATATTATGACAAATGAATATGGTTGATTTCTCAGGTACATGAGAAAAATAAAACTGCCATCTGGAAGTTTAAGTTCTAAAGCAACTGGTCTAAAAACTTTTTTAAAGCTTCGTTGGGCCATTTAAGAAACATCAAATGCAATTCGAAGGAACATTTCTAAGTATCTAAAATTTTCTTTCATAACACCTCTCCAAAAACCTATTGTGTATTAAAATTACCTGGGAGAATTTTAAGTGAAATCAATGAATAAAGATTCCTGGGTCTCATCTGAATTCTATTAAGTCAGAATCTTTTCAGGGTAGAGTCTACTCTAATCGTTTTAAGGCTTCCTCCAGTGATTCTAATGGACCAGCCTTGCCTATGTGGGTTGCAATGATGAACCATTCCTCCAAATTATTTTTTTCAATCTCAATAGAGATGCTTACAGTACTGGACAGTTCTAGATGTGACATAATAGTTATCCAATCCTCTATTTCTCAGACCATTACTTTTAAGCTACGGATTAGGTTTTGAGTGTTGTCAATTTTTATTTTAACTAATAAGAATGAAGAACTTATTGAACTACGAGTTTGAAGAAAAATATTAGGTGAATTATGTCCCTATATGAGAGTATATAACTCCTGAAAGTTCAAGGACCATAAGTCAATATGTAAAACAAAAATAAATGTGATCTCAAATATACACTTTGGCAGTTGTTCATTAATTATTAAGTCTTCATTATTTGAATTTCCCATAAGACTAGACAAAACATCCCCAAGGTTGGTGACATAGGACTGTGCCTTCTTCTTTCACATCAGAATGCCAAGACCTGCTTGGCATAGAAGTGAGTGTCTTTCCAGGACCACCCGACACCTTCAGTGATGGAGTCACAATTCCAAAACACCAGGGACCTCCATATTACCCAAACTCTTTGCTCAGTCAGAGAGTACTAGAAACCAACATGTATCTTCCCATCTATTAAAAACACCTCCAGCTGGTCAGACCTGTCTGCCTCTAGGACTACACTCATCATTTCCAGACTAATTCCATCTGACTAACCTGACTAATTATTTAACCTTTGAATTTTCCTGACAAGTTTAAACATGCAAATAGTTTTTCGGGTATGGCTATTTGGAAAATCTTATAGGTTCTATGTATTTACACATATTTTCAATTGAACTACAAGCAAGGAGGAGGAATTTATTTGACCTCCTTGGCCTTAGACTGTCTTCATACACCTTTCTCATCTTGAGTTACTACCCTCAGAGACATTGTGTTTCAAAAGGCATTCAATGTGTAACAGAAAAAATCAATGTGTTTCAAGAAATGAATAAATGATAATTGTTTTTATGTAGTTTGATTTTCACAACCATCTGTGAAGTGTTTTTTCAATTATTTTCCAAATACAGAAAAGAAAATTGAGAGGCAGAAAAGTTAAATGCATCCCAAAAGTAGTAAGTGGCAAAGCCAGAATTCAATCCTTGATCTTATAAGTCTTAGTCCAATGTTCTTTTAAAACATCACTGCCATGTGTAAGCCAATTCCATACACAAACTCATATATAAGCTTATATGATAGATCAACTCAGAAAACCAGATAGTTCCGTGTACAAACACCTCCGTTTCAAAGAAATCACTTGTGGAAAACCAGCTTCACATACAAAATTCAACTCTACATTTCCTATGTCTGATTTTTCCTATATGATGTAAGCACAGGCCAAGGATTCTGTTAAACATTCTAGGACACACAGAAAGACTTACACACACACACACACACACACACACACACACACACACACACACACGAAATTTCTGAATAAAAATGTCACTACTTAACTACCAAGACTGAGAAACTCTCTCTTACACCAAAGCTTCACCAGTATGAAAAACAAAATTTCGATTCCACCAAGTCTTTTGAATTTTACAATATTTTCAAGTAGTTATTCTACTTCTTTATTCTTTCTTTTCTTTCTTTCTTTCCTCCTTTCTTTCTTTTATACTTTCTTTTTCATCCTTCTATTTTTAGGCCTGGTTTCACATTGTTACCCAGTCAGCAGTGCAGTGGTGCAATCATGGCTCACTGTAGCCTCAACCTGCCAGACTCAACAAATCCTCCTGCCTCAGCCTTCCACGTAGCTGGGACTATAGGCATGTGCCTCCACACCCAGCTAAATTTTACATTTTTTGTAAAGATGGCATTTCGCCTTGTTGTCCAAGCTGGTCTGGAACTTGTGGACTCAACCAATTTGGCAAGGTCCACCTTGACCTCCCAAAGTTCTGTAACTACAGGCGTGAGCCACTGCGGTTGGCCCTATTTATTTTAATATTTCTTGAAATCCCATATGCCAAGTACTCCACAGCTGATGTCAATACAGTGACAAAGACACATGGATCTTGTTCTTATGGAGCACAGGAAAGAATATGCTCCACAAAACGGAGATGTGAAAAAGATCTATTTTCTAAATCAGATCTTGTGAGAACTCACTCACTATCACGAGAACAGCAAGGGGAAAACTGCCATCATGATCCAATCACCTCCCACCAGGTCCCTCCCTCGACATGTGGGGATTGCAGTTTGAGATGAGATTTGGATGGGGACATACAGCTAAACCATATCACATGGCAAGACAGGGAACAAGAGAGAAAGGGAAGAGGTGCCACACTTTTAAACAATCAGATCTCCCATGAATTCATAGGGTGAGAACTCACTCATTACCATGGGTACAGCACCAAGGCATTCATGAGAGATCCTCCCTGGTGACCCAAACACTTCCCACCCCCCCCAGTCCAATATTGGATGTCATGTTTCAACATGAGATCTGGAGGGGACAAAACATTCAAACCATATAACACCCTGTGCTCTAGCACTGCAACGTGTACCTGGAAAATCTGAAACTCTTGAGTTGGGGCACTTAAAGGTGAGTTGGAAGTTTTCCTCTCTTTTCCAAGCAATTTCTAGAGTTCCAGAGATGATCATTTTAACAGATACATTCAAAGTACACCAGACATAATTGTCACCCCCCCCCTTTTACATAAGATTTACTTTTGAATTGCTATTTTTTCCAAAGCATGGTATCAGAAGCACACTTGAAATTAAGCACATTTGGAATTCTTGCTTATTTAGTGTTAATAACATCCTTCAGTAGCTTAACACATATTTTCTCTCAGTGATTTGGGCAGATGAGACTGTCCTTTCTATAGGGAGAGAACAAAAAATATCCTCAGAGGAGTTGCCAATGCAGTTAGGAAGTCTGTCCATCAGGAAGGAGATGACATTTGAGGTCAGCCAAAGGCAAACATGCTAAGTAGGTGACATATGTCATGTAGCATTTTTAGTTTCCTGATTTGGGTCCTTTTCCCTGTGTCCCTGTCTCCCTCTTGAGGCATTCACATGCTCTATCTTCATGCACTTAAGATGCTTTGCTTTATCCAACACCCCCTCCACATCTCCTGTCAAAACTCTCCAGAGATGTCCTAGTAAATGCATCAACACTCAAGTATAAATGATTGATGTTGCTTAAATTAGAGCTACCCCAGGAATACCTGCATTATTGTTGACTTTCAGGCCTGACAGATAGGTGGAGAAAGACTATGTTTAGGCAGGAGGATTGGTTGTACTGCTAAAAATCACACTGGCTTGTCTATGCCAGACCCAGTTCAAGTTAAATGTTTAGGTGGCCTGGATTGACCTCTATTTGTAAAGCTAAAGGTTCAACATGTTTTAGTACCGACTGAAGAGTCTCACCTAGAAAAACACCTGCTACAGTTAAATGAGATTATATAGATGAAAACACTGTTTAAAGCTAAAATTAATAAGATATTACTGTATACCAAATATTATTCTATAAGCTTTGCCTTTAATTCTTTAATAAAGAATATATGCCTTACAAAATAGGTGGTATTATCTTTACTTCACAGATGAGAAAATAGAGCCAATGAAAAGTCGTTTTCTTAAGGTCAAAAAGCTAGGTTTACAGAAAGTTTGTAAATTATATCCTGCCGTTATTATTATTATCAATATTATTCTCAGAGCTTGTCAGGTGAGGGATGGGTAATGAGGGGGAATAATAAACAGCCTACTGTGCATGTTGTGCTACTTACTTTAAGGAAAAGTGCAGGCAATGTAATTGTTGTAGCTACACTTAGTAAGTCTGTTCTATGGCCCCGATAGCCTGGGGAGAGCTGAATGTGTGTCATCTCCTTGATTGCTCCCAGCAGTCCTGGAAGTAGGTCCTGTTAGCTCCCTTAACTTAACAGATAAGAAAAGTTTAGTGATTATCCAAGGTCTACATATAGTAAGTTGTAGATCTGGGATTCCATCCCAGGTAGCCATGAATTGAGTACTCATTAAATGCCAACACTATATTAACAGCTTTATATACTTCATTCCATTTAATCCTCATGATAGACTTACGAAGAAGGTTGTATAGGTGGGGAAGCTGGGGCTTGGTGTGGTTAAACACTTTGCTCATGTCTTCACAGCAAGTATGTGTTAGGGCTGAGATTTGAACCCAGCGATGTGTGATCCTCAACTCAAGCTCTACCGTGTTATATTGCTCTGCTAAGAATAGCTAAGAACTCTTTGGGGGTTCAGTTCCTTATCTCTCTTTGTGTAGAAGTCACACATATGACAAAGTTCTAGAATGCCAAAGCAATGACAATAAAGGGTTGATTAGGGGACTGAGGAGCCACACTCAGAAGCCTCTCCTGTAGCCTCTATGTCTAAGTTCATTTCTTGTGATTCAGGGGCATTTTTCAAATGAATATTATGACAATTACCAATATGTTTACAAAACACATAGTGCTTGAAAAGCAAAGATATCTATAGGTGAGGTCGTATTGTTTGAGAATAACTATAGGTGAAGTCATATTGTTTCCGACAAAAAAGGAAGTGCCTGACTTTGCTCAGGAACACTGTGGTCTACGGAAGATGGTAGAAGGTGGCAGAGGTGAAATTTACTTTCCAAATTGCTAAACTAACATATTCAACTGTTACTTTGTAAGTGGAGATAGGACATGCATTTTTGCATATGAAACTCAGGCCAGCTAGAGTAAAAGTATTTGCCTATTGTTTCTCTGGATATATTTGACTAAGATTATTTACCAAATTTGTAGCCAGTGCCCAAGGCCAAAACTAAGACACTTTGAAACCTGTCCAAACAATATGACATACTGCTATGTTGGATGAGCAGTTGTGACAGTCAGAGCAGGTATAATGAAATTCATAATAAACGATCACATGTTCTAATGAAGGGTATGTCGTTTTGCACATAGAAATTTCATGTTTATACCCTTGGAATGAAAATTCTTGTTACTCATTGCAGGAAAGAGACATGTCTTGTTTAATTATACATCAAGGGCATTCTAAATGTTTTATGCAATTTCAAATCAAATCCTTACTAGTTTAGCTTTTCCAAAATAATCTATTAAACTAGCCACATGAGAGATTTCTGGAAATGTCCTAGCTTAGCAAATTCACTGCCTAAGACATTACAGCAGTTTACGCTTAGATTCTAAGACTTCCTAGATAAACTCCTCTTCCCTCTGCAAAGCGCTCCTGCTCCAATAACCCAAAAGCACAAGGACAGGATCTGTGTCTTCTCACTCAGATTTGAGTATCATCTTGCTTCTTCACACTTATCATGATCCAAATTAATCACATTCATGTAACCATACCTATCCTTAACCAGAGACCAGACTGTCAAGGCAAAAGGGTTTGGAGGTGGTGTGGACACAGCATTTGCCATATTTGCTTATTAGCCTAAAGAACTTTAGTAGCTGTAGGCTAATACAGCTGACATACGAGGATTATACTCACTCCAATAGAATAAATAAATAAATAAATAAATAAATAAAACTTTATGAATGTATAAACTATTATCTTGCTTTATTATTCTGAAAAATTCTAATTATCTGAATATTTTATCATCCAAAACTAACTTCTCTATGGCCCTAGAAAAATGATACGCTCAATGCAAATGCTCTATAAATATTTGATGCCTTGAATGATATCAAACAGATCAATTTGTACAGGAATTTTAAAACCTTGTTTTGTCCTGTAGAATCATCAATCTTGACAGCAACTATTGGCATCCCTTGAGCTCATAGGTAGTTTGTGATATCTGTATATTGTATGTTGTTTGCAGGATTTTTTTTTAAATTTTGAGTGCACTAGCACTACAGATTTTAAATTGTTTCAAGGTAACTTAAACTATAGTTCACAAATTTTTAAGTGTATAGTTTTATAAACATCTCACACATAAATATACAGTGTTTCTCCATCTAGATTAAAACATGATAGAACATTATTAGCATCTTCAATAGCATTCCTCATACCCATTCCCAAACATCAGCCACTTCTACAAAGGAAACCACCCTCTTAACTTGTATCACTGCACATTAGTTTTGCATTTTAAAACTTTTTTTTTCTTTAGAAGTAATATTGATGGGTCATAGAGCTTGTGAATGTTAATTTCTAGCAAATAAGTCAAACAGTTTTCCCATGTGATTGTAGCAATTTATACTCCTTCCAACTGTGAATGAAAGTTCTAGTTGATCCAGGTGTTTGCCAATACTTGATATTGATAGTTTTTGCTCTTTTTTGTTTTGCCATTCCAGCTGGTAAAATAGAGGTATTTCATTATGCTTTCAATTTGTGTTTTTATGATAACTAATGATGTTTGACACCCTTTCAGATGCTTAAAAATCAACTGGATATCCTCTTTAGTGAAGTGCCTGTTGAAGTGTTTTGCCTTTTAGTTGTCTGTCATTGTTGTATTAATAGAAAACCTTTGTATATTCCACACATAAATTATTTGACAGATATGGTATTACAAGTATCTTCTACTGTGTTGCTTTTCACTCCCTTAATAGTATCTTTTCATAAGCAGAAGTTTTTAATTTTAATAAAATCCAATTTATAAAACTTTTCCTTTATGCTAGTACTTTTAGTTTCCTTCCTCAAAGTCCTGAAGACATTCTTCTATGTTCTCCCTTAGAAATGTTGTGTTGTTGTTTCATAGATGACATGCATAATCTATAATTCACCTACAATATATCAAGAATATAGTGTTAAATGGGGTCAAGTTTAATTTTGATATGGCTACCCAATTAATCTAATACCATTGATTTTAAGATTAATTCTCTCCCCACTCTTGGTCTTTGCAAAACTAATATATTTTTCTAAAAATAAAAAGTAAAAATCAATTCACATAGTAAATAGTAAGAAATCACTCAATATCAAATGAACAGGATATAACATTTAGCTTCTATTAAATTTCAGGTTTGCTGCAGTACTCTGTCTGAAAATATTTGCAATTTATTTTTAAAATATTATACACTTGGCCGGGTGCAGTGGCTCATGCCTGTAATCCCAGAACTTTGGGAGGCTGAGGCGGGTGGATCACGAGGTCAGGAGTTCCAGACCAGCCTGGCCGAGATGGTGAAACCCCATCTCTACTAAAAATACAAAAATTAGCCAGGTGTGGTGGTGGGTGCCTGTAATCTCAGCCACTCAGGAGGCTGAAGCAGATAATTGCATGAACCTGGGAAGCAGAGGTTGCAGTGAGCTGAGATTGCACCATCATACTCCAGCCTGGGCAACAGAGTAAGATTCTGTCTCAAAATACATACATACATATATATATATATATATATATATATATATATATATATATATATATGACACACTTATATAAATAAACAACAGGGATCCCGATAACAAACATAGAGAGGATTTAAAGTTGTTACCAGAATAGCAGGTCACAGATCAACTTCCTGGATCTTTCATTTAAATCCCTCTTGCTTTTAAATCACAAAAACTTAACATTTGTGTATCCAAAAATCAGAGTGAAGGCGTTCGTTTTTCAGACAGTTATATTTTTATTTTTAGGCCACTAATCAAATGGCAAACCATAAAATAACAGAATATAGTTTGTGAAACAAAATATTTTCTAAGGCAGAGTTTTACTGTCAATGAATAGTGTTTTATTTCCTTTAATATCTTACTATGTTGTTTTTCCAGCATAAGAAATTATTAAAATTAAAACATGTTCTTTGCAAACAAAGATTATTGTAGAAGTGGTAGGATAGTAACCACTTAATTTATGCGGAATATAAATCAATTATTAAGAATAGCAAACATTTCTATAGCATTTACCATATATCAACTGCTACACTTAACACTTTACAAATATATAGATTTAATTCTCACTGCAGTCCTCTGAGGAGAGTAATAATAATATTCCCATTTTATAGATGGAGAGATTCAGAGACTATCTTGCCCGCTATCATACAGTTAGTAGGCTAGCGGAATCAAGATTTAAAGCTACATAGTCTTGACTCTAATGCGTGTTCTGTTATACCTATGCAACCACTTTATGACAACTTGCAGGCATTTTGACAAAAAGAATAACAAGGCCTCTGAAAGAGGTGTATTGTATTTCAAATGCATTTTTCTAATTTATTCTATCTCCCTGTGTTTTTCTTGACTGTCAATTATCTGTAAGCACAAACTTAACTGTGTGAAAAATAATCCTCAATTTATCCTACATTCTGACTGTTTGAGTACACTTATGAAAGTGAACAATTTATCACTCTGAGAAGGCATTATTTTTTCTAGACAGCAGGTCACCTCAGGCCTGACTAGCAGGTATTTGCATGATTCTAGATTCTCCTTCTATCCAAGTGCACAGCTCTGGCTTTGGTTGAGAATCACCTTGGGAAATCTATTCCAAACCAAAGCCAACTCCTGAACACAGAGGGTAATTCCTCCTAAAGTTAACTCCAGAGTAGAGGTATATGGGGCCGTTCTGCTCTTCCATTAGTTCAGAGCCATAAGGCACATTAAGCTGTGGTTTGAAATGTGGACTCTGGTATTCAATTGCTCCATTCAAAGTCCAGCTTCACCAACTGGGCAAGCCATCTAACCTCTCTCTATCTCTGTTTCTTCATCTGTAATATGGAGATGATCATTTAGTAACTACCTCTTAAGGTTCCTATGAAAGTACTAGCAGGGGCTACCACGTTTTCACTTCCTCCTTCCCAGGTAGAGTTTGATTTTGTTCACATGTCCCACCTTACCTACTCAGTCATTAGTTTCCAGGAAGGTGAACTAGTCCCAATTCCTAGGTTTGAGCTGATCCTGTCTCATCTAAACTTATAAGTTTATAACATTCTCATGAAATATATTAGTCATCCAAGCATGAGTATATGACAAAACTTGATGGATTTATGTTTCAGAGTTGGAAAAAGTGTATTTTTCTAACTGTCCCATGCTGAACATGAAGCAAACACAGCAGATAGCCCAGAATGCCACAGGAGCCATCTTACTACCACAGAGCAGGAATTAGTCAGAGGGTTAAACTGAAGACAGTTTAGCAGATACATCAAAAGATACTGGATAGATCTAATATCCAGTGTCTACAAAGAACTTAAACAAATTTACAAGAAAAAAACAAACAGCCCCATTAAACAGTGGGTAAAGGACATGAAAACACACTTCTCAAAAGAAGAATGCAACCAACAAACATGAAAAAAAGCTCAAAATCACTGATCATTAGAAAAATGCAAATCAAAACGTGTGTTTGAGAACACATGGACACAGAGAGGGGAATAACACACTCTGGGCCCTGTCAGGGTGGCTGGGGGAGGAAGAACATCAGAAAAATAGCTCATATATGCTAGGCTTAATACTTAGGTGATGGATTGATAGGTACAGTAAACCACCATGGGACACGTTTACCTGTGTAACAAACCAGCACATCCTGCACATGTACCCCCAAACTTAAAAAACTAAAATTAAATAAATTATAGATAAAATGCTCTTTAAAGTCTTCAGTTTAGCGGTGCCCTTTGTCTCTTGGCAGGACTTGACTGGTGCAGTATCGGCAGCTGCTGGGTCAGATAAGCTCCCCACTACTCCAGAAAAACAATAAATGTTTGCAGCCACTAACAACAACAACAACAACAAAATCCTGGATTCTTGCTAACATCACTAATCCACGCTATGCCTGGGGTACTTCCTACCCCTGGATTCTGCTATGTATGATAGTACAATTATTCATGCTTTAAACTAGTGTAATACAAGGCCTTCTGTAAGGGCTGTTGAGAATTCCTCATGTGATATTCATATAAACATATAACCTGCTTAATTTGCACTGAGGCCTGTGGCCATGATTATTTTCTAGATTTCCATGGCTGTGAGTGGTGGCATATTACCTGCTTTGGGGTTTGCACACTTTGCAGATCATTTCTCCAAAATACCTGATACAGTCATATTTTAAAGAAAACTAAAAGAGAAATATTAATTTCCAATGCTATTTTTTGCATTATATTAACTTTATTGTACGGCATTTTGAAAAATATATTGGAGTATAAACTCCTATCAGATTTTAATTATGTACATAGAAAAATGCATTCAAACAATCATGCATTAAAGAAAATTTATTTAATTTTATTGCCATTACAAGACAATCTAGATTTTCATTTATTTCACACTTTACCTTCAATAAGGTAGCTAATTTTTTTTTTTTTTTGAGATGCAGTTTTGCTGTTGTTATCCAGGCTGGAGTGCAAATGGCGTGATCTCAGCTCACTGCAAACTCCATCTTCCAGGTTCAAGTGATTCTCCTGTGTCAGCGTCCTGAGTAGCTGAGATTTCAGGCATGTGCCACCACACCCAGCTAATTTTGCATTTTTAGTAGAGACGGGGGTTTCTTCATGTTGGTCAGGCTGATCTCGAACCCCCAACCTCAAGTGATCCACCCAACTCAGCTTCCCAAAGTGCTGGGATTACAGGCGTGAGCCACTGCACTCCACAAGGTAGCTAATATTAAGCACATTAACAATTAAATTTTATATTGTATATGAGCTATTTTAAATATTGCAACTTGGAGCGCAAATTATTTTTCATTATTTCCTTGGCAAATTCATAAGGAGAAAATCTGTTAAAAGAATACAGTCTCTGTGAAAGCAACAAGTATTAATTATCCACATTATCACTGACAATGCTGTAATACTAGGGAAGCCACTATTTTTGAAAACTGCTCACATGATTATTTAAATTGCAGCTGAAATGTGTTAAGTACAGTTTGCCAAGACAGAAATATAGAAAGATTACTTTCCAGGTTTCTTTTAAGAATTATAATGAAAGAAAGTGGGGACAATCAGCATTCTCTAACTTATGCAATAATACATATCTCAACACTACAGTAGAGTAAATTTTCTTATAAATGTTATATGGGCAAAGACATTGGCATTGATCACACAAAAATTCTAAGAGAGAAAATCTAAGAGTCAAGATAATAACAGACCCTATCAACAATCAATGCCTAAAACCAAATTTATTGCTGCTGCCCTGTCACAAAATAGAATCAATTTCAGATGTCGATTTGTCTTGATTTACTAGACACAGATGGGCTGATGTTCATTGGAATTTCCATATAATGTAGCAGATGTCCAAGGATAACCATTAGCAGTGATTCATCTATAGTTAATAAGATTTTGAACATATAAAGACGCATTAGAAAATATTTTGCCAAATAACTCCAGGATAATCATTCTTGTACATCTTTACAATTGGGGAAAATCACAATTACATATTCTTTATTTAATATACATATTCATGTCATACTGTATGTTATATGAAATTACATACATTAAGAACTACTATGAGCGGCTAATTGGCTTTTATTTTTCCCTCCTCAACTTAGACATCTGGAAAAATTCTATAATCAGGCTACAATTCTTTTAAAGTTAAAGAAACTATGGCTTATAAAAACATCATCCTTGAATTCAAAAGATCCTTGAAAAGTTCCAGCATCTTCTGATACAACTATCATCTTCAGGCAGAAGGTTTCATGAAGTGTTCCCAGAGACTAAATGGGAACCTTGGGGAAAATGAACACTCTCACATGAGAAACTTATAGAAATTATAGTGTTTTATCAAAAACACTTTAAAAATGTTCAGTTCTTCCTTATAATGAAATGATTCTAACAGTAAAATGACTCTAAAGCAGCAGTATTGTTACTATAGTATTTAAAATGAAGTTCAAATGCTTCAAAAAAAATTGGCTTTAGTAAGCATGTATGTAACTTGGATTTACCTGGGTTTCTGGGCTCAGTCCTATAACACTGTCACCATCATCTTACTACATTGGCCGTCAGTATATGATAATTTTATGCATCTTATGGGAGAACATAAGATAAATCATGAGAACACATCGACACAGAGGGCAACAACACACACTGGGGCCTACTTAAGGGTGAAGGGTGGGACGAGGGAGAGGATCAGGAAAAATAACTAATGGGTACTAGGCTTAATACCTGGGTGACAAAATAATCTGTACAGCAAACCTCCATCACACATTTACCTATGTAACAAACCTGCACGTGAACCACTGAGCTTAAAATAAAAGTTAAAAAATAGTATTTTTATCCATCTTTTTAAAATATATATTTTATTGTATTTTAGGTTTGAGGGTACTTTGAAGAACATGCAAGATTGTTGCGTAGGTACATACATGACAATGTGGTTTGCTGCCTTCCTCCCCATCACCTATATCTGATATTTCTCCCTGTGTTATCCCTCCCTAACTCCCCACCCCCTGCTGTCCCTCCCCTAGTTCCCCCTGACAGATCCCAGTATGTGATGCTCCCCTCCCTGTGTCCATGTGTTCTCATTGTTCAACACCCACCTGTGAGTGAGATAATGCAGTGTTTGATTTTTCTGCTCTTGTGTCAGTTTGCTGAGAATGATGGTTTCCAGGTTTACCCATGTCCCTACAAAGGACACGAACTCATCATTTTTTATGGCTGCATAGTATTCCATGGTGTATATGTGTCACATTTTCCCTGTCCAGTCTATCATCGATGGGCATTTGGGGTGGTTCCAGGTCTTTGCTATTGTAAACTGTGCTGCAATGAACATTCGTGTGCATGTGTCCTTATAATAGAATGATTTATAATCCTTTGGATATATACCCAGTAATGGGATTGCTGGGTCAAATGGAATTTCTATTTCTAGGTCCTTAATGAATTGCCACACTGTCTTCCACAATGGTTGAACTAATTTACACTCCCACCAGCAGTGTAAAAGTGTTCCTATTCCTCCACATCCTCTCCAGCATCTGTTGTCTCCAGATTTTTTAATGATTGCCATTCTAATTGGCATGAGATGATATCTCAATGTAGTTTTCATTTGCATTTCCCTAATGACCAGTGATAATGAGCATTTTTTCATATGTTTGTTGGCCTCATATATGTCTTCTTTTGAAAAGTGTCTGTTCATATCCTTTGCCCACTTTTGAATGGGCTTGTTTGTTTTTTTCTTAGAAATCTCTTTTAGTTCTTTGTAAATCTGGATATTAGCCCTTGTCAGATGGGTAGATTGCAAAAATTTTTTCCCATTCTGTTCGTTGCCAATTCACTCTAATCATTGTTTCTTTTGCTGTGCAGAAGCTCTGGAGTTTAATTAGGTCGCATTCATCTATTTTGGCTTTTGTTGTCATTGCTTTTGGTGTTTTAGTCATGAAGTCTTTGCCTATGCCTATGTCCTGAATGGTTTTGCCTAGGTTTTCTTCTAGGATTTTTATGGTGTTAGGTCTTATGTTTAAGTCTTTAATCCATCTGGAGCTAATTTTAGTGTAAGGTGTCAGGAAGGGGTCCAGTTTCTGCTTTCTTCACATGGCTAGCCAGTTTTCCCAACACCATTTATTAAACAGGGCATCCTTTCCCCATTGCTTGTTTTTGTCAGGTTTGTCAAAGATCAGATGGTTGTAGGTGTGTGGTGTTGCCTCCGAGGCCTCTGTTCTGTTCCATTGGTCTATATCTCTGTTTTGGTACCAGTACCATGCTGTTTTGATTACTGTAGCCTTGCAGTATAGTTTGAAGTCAGGTAGAATGATGCCTCCAGCTTTGTTCTTTTTGCTTAGAATTGACTTGGTTATGTGGGCTCTCTTTTGGTTCCATATGAAGTTTCAACTGGTTTTTTCCAGTTCTGTGAAGAAGGTCATTGGTAGCTTGATGGGGATAGCGTTGAATCTATAAATTACTTTGTGCAGCATGGCCATTTTCACAATATTGATTCTTCCTAACCACGAGTATGGAATGTTTCTCCATCTCTTTGTGTCCTCTCTTATTTCATTAAGCAGTGGTTTGCAGTTCTCTTTGAAGAGGTCCTTTACATCCTTTGTTAGTTGTATTCCCAGATATCTTATTCTCTTTGTTTCAATTGTGAATGGCAGTTTGTTCTTGATTTGGCTCTCTTTAAGTCTGTTATTGGTGTATAGGAATGCTTGTGATTTTTGCACATACTACTTTTTAAATCAGTTTTATTAGAATGCATTTTTGGAACTTATATATATAGGCTGAATTTTCAAATTTACTGATATAAAGTTGCCCTGTCTTTAACATTTCTAATGCTCCCTTTAATATCTGCAGGATCTGAAGTGATATCTTCTTTCACATTTGCAATATTGGTTATTTGTGCTTCTCTCTCTCTCTCTCTCTCTCTCTCTCTCTCTCTCTCTCTCTCTCTCTTGCTCTCTGCCTCTTTTTCTCTCTGTACAAGCATACAACTTTTAGATTTGTTAATATTCTCTACTGTATGGTTTATTTGGTTAATTTCTATTATATCTTTATTATATACTTCTCCTACATTCATTCATTTAATTTATTGTGCTTTTTTTCTTTCACTCATTTAGTGTTTATCAGTGTTACCTCTTTTCTAGTATATTATTTTAAAGCTATATATTTCCCTCTAAACAGTGCTTTAGCACCATCCTCAAGTTTTAATAGGTCTTACTTTATAATCATTTAGTTTAAAATATTATCTGGCTTCCATTATGATTTCTTCTGTGTCCTACTAGTTATTTGGAAATCTATTTCTTACTTTACAAATATTTGTAGATTACCCAATTATCTTCTTGTTATTAATTTCTAGCAAAATGGCAATGTGTTTTCAGATAATACTAAAAAGGATTTTAATTATTTGGCATTGGCATTATGCACTGGCATTTGATCAATGCTTTGAAATATTTTATATTTTAAGGTCTTTTCTGACAGATTCAATAGCTGGAACCTTCACAGTTCATTTTCTGTTGTCCACATTGACATTTATTTTCTTTTGTACTGTCTTATAGTCAGTTTCCAAATTATGTTTTGTTGTATACAGACATTTTATTTGCAAAATTGCTTGTGCAAATAACATTTTGAGGACCATGATTATGTCATTTTCCTCTAGAGGGGATTTATGTTTACTTCTGCTAGGCATCCGGGGCGACTAGCAACCTGGGGTCTCCTCCATCCAATTTCCCTGAATTGAGGTGAGTCTAAACTGAGCTACCTGACAGAGCCGTAGCTACTTCTTGTTCATCCTTACTGCTATGATGCCACCCCTTTTGGAGCTCATTCAAAGCAAGGAATTTTGTCCTTTCCTATCCGGATGGCCCTGGACACCAGTCACTGTTAGCCCAGCTCAGGGAGGCTGTACTGCCCAGCGGTTTCATGTTTCATCCATTCCTGCAAAATCTACAAAAAATCTAGAGGAAAACTGGCCACAAAATGGGTACCTCACCTCTCTGGCCTGTTCTTCCCTGTTTCTGGCTTGTTCATTCTGTGCTATTGTTTGTTCTCCAATGCATTTAAATGATTTTTAAAGAATTCTTTTCCCCAGACTGATTTCTCTTTTCTACACAAGAGAACTGGTCTGCATTGTATAAGCTGCCACATACCAAAGGTAGCATTCATATTCAGTCTTTACATTTTTTTTTTATTTTAGAGCTGTGAAAGTTACTTGCCTCTCAGTATTCCCTCCTAAGAATAAAAAGAGGTTGATAAAGGGAGGTGCTATGATCTGATTATTTGTGTCTCACCAAAATTCCTCAAAGGACATTGCTCTTAATGATTTGGTGGATATTTATCACACTTTTTTTGTGATTTTACATGGGCAGAAAATATGTAGCCGTGTTGCTTTTCGGCAGGGTTGGTGAAGGCATTAAAATATAAACATAATTAAACTACACATTTTGTTCTGCAGTTTGTTTTATTTATTTAATATTTTAGAGTGTTTCTCATGATAGCTCACAGATACCGCATTAAAATCTGATGAATAAAATTCTATGGTGTATATATAAGGCATAATTTATTTAACTATGCTTAAATTGATAGACATTGTAGGTGACCTTCAACTTTTTAGTATTTCAAATAATGCTGCAATAATCCCTCTATACATGTCTCTTCAAGTACACATACAAATATTTCTTTGAATAGATACCTAGAAATAGAAAACTTGAAATATATGACATTTTGATTTATTTATCAATTCTGCCAAATTGTTCTTTAAATTAACTCCTCATTTTATGCTCCTTCTAACTATATAAGGAGACTGTTTCTATTTAATATTAATAATTTTAATGTTTACTAATATATTGACAAGCCAAAACCTTACTACTGACTGCCAGAGAAATTGTGTGCTCTTTCTTAAATTTATTGGCCATTTTTTTTTTTTAATATTTTTCATTCTTGAACCTGTGGGCTATTTGCATGAATTCAGGTTTAGTCTCTCCACAGCTTCCTCCCTGCTCCTGGATGCAGAATGGGATTCTGAACAACCAATCTAGTATTAGTAAGCTATAATTTCACTAGTGCTTTGTAAAATCCAGTTGCCTTGACTTTTTTTTTTATATTGGCCACTTTTATAATCCTTCCATTAATTGCCCATTTTTCTCCTTTGCATATTTTATTGTGCATATTTTTTTACTTGATTCGTAAGTTGCTCTTTACGTTTATTTGCATATTAATCATTCATGGTACTAAGGTTGCCAATGCATGTTCTCCCAACTACCAACTATCTTTTATCCAAGTACACCCTACACTAGACTGAGGGAGGAAGCTTAGAAAATCAGAAGTCCCAGTGTCGTGATTTTACCCAAGGGAAACCTAAGACCTACAGACAGACATATTAATTTATTATAATTTATGTAACTAAACCTTAACTTTATAGAAGAATGCCCCCCCCCACACAAAAAAAAAGGTGGGATACTGGAGAAAAGAAATTTGGAATTTACATTTTGTCGAAAGACCTGAGTTGGAGCCCAATCTGAGCTAATAATGGGCTGTTCTGGGAAATAATATTCGGCAAATACTTTAAATCCCTTGAAAAAGAATTGAACTTGGAATCTAAAGGTATAGGTTTGAGACTTGGCTCTACTACTTACCAGCTGTATGCACTTGCTGCAAATCACACTCCTCATTTGTAACACAAGATACAAATAGATGTCCATACATATTTCAAATCATTAATGTGAAAACCGAATGTTTTAAGTAAAAAAAGACTTATGTCTTTAAAACATGACATAAATACAGGTAAAACAAGATTGACTTTGGGTGATGTACCTCTACGCCAAAAATAGACCATTAACTACTTCCCAATTACCAGCTCTAGTGAAATACAAAAACCAAACTTTTAATGCTATATAGAGGATCATAAAAATTTCTGTTGTATAAAGTTTCTCATCCTTCTCTGTCATTAATCTTCACAAATTCAATATTAATTTTTCAACAGGCCACACACACTTCAACTACTCTAAGTTTCAAACATTTCTTATTATTAATTTTCCAAGTAGTTTCAGTTTACTTGGTTTAAAACATGAAATTAAAATGCCCAAATTATTTTTACTGCATATGATAGAAAAATATTAAAGACCAACATTATGGCATTAATAATTAATTTTTAAATCTTTTCATAAAAAATACCTCAAATTATAGAAGTTAATTATTATTTTTAATGAACTATAAGCACAGCTGTGTGGCATATAGCAGGTTGTCATCAAATCTATTATTATTGACTAAGAATTTGCTTTCAGGTGATTTGAATCTTTTTTTTAATACTTCTCAATTTAATCATTTCATATTATTACAGAATGAGTGCAAGGTCATCTTGTGTCTTTCTGCTGAAAAATTACAATAGTAAAGACCATTACTAGAGTATCCATCACTTTGATGAGACTACGGATTGAAATTCACTCTCACATGTGTCTTATTTCTTATGGCCCCAGACCAATGTGTGTTAATAAAGGCTGGGAATTCATTAACAATGTTAAAATAGTTGCTTAAACTATTCAACTATTCAAATGCAATAGCATTCAGAGGACATTTCAATGCAACATATTCTTTCTACTAATAAAAAATTAATTTCTTAAATGCCATGAGTATTTTATGCTTATGTTTTACTGAAAATATGGTGAGAAAGTTACTTTCTTTCTTTCTTTTTTTTTTTAATTATACTTTAAGTTCTGGGGTGCATGTGCAGATCTTGAAGGATTGTTACATAGGTATACACATGCCATGATGGTTTGCTGTCTGCATCCCCCCATCACCTGCTTAGATATTTCTCCAAATGTTATCTCTCCCCAATCTCCCCACCCACCACTATCCCTCTTCTAGCCCCGCTCCACCCAACAGATCCCAGTGTGTGATGTTCTCCTCCCTGTGTCCATGTGTTCTCATTGTTCAACACCCACCTATGAGTGAGAACATGAGGTGTTTGGTTTTTTATAAATATGTGAAAAAATGTTCATCATCACTGGTCTTTAGAGAAATGCAAATCAAAACCACATTGAGATACCATCTCACACCAGTTAGAATGACAATCATTAAAAACTTTGGAGACAACAGATGCTGGAGAGGATGTGGAGAAATAGGAACACTTACACTGTTAGTGGGAGTGTAAATTATTTCAACCATTGTGGAAGACAGTGTGGTGATTTCTCAAGGATCTAGAAATAGAAATACAATATAACCCAGCAATCCCATTACTGGGTATATACCCAAATGATTATAAATCATTCTATTATAAGGACACATGCACACTTATGTTCATTGCAGCACTGTTTACAATAGCAAAGACCTGAAACCAACCAAAATGCCCATTAATGATAGATTGGATAAAGAAAATGTGGCACATATACACCATGGAATACTAGGCAACCATAAAAAAAGACATGGAGGAAGCTGGAAACCATCATTCTCAGCAAACTGACAAGAGAGTTAGTATGTTAATTGCAATTAGCCAAACATGAATACTCTAAATGTTCTCAATCTTAGTTTAGCAACACTAAGAGGCTGTAAGAATTTGGCACGTTATAAATAACTAAGAAATGGTGTAATTAATATAGACTAAAGAAGACTAAAGTATGAACTCAAGCATACACATACATAAATGCTCACAAAAGCACAAAGACCCTGCCTTTCTTATAAGAGATCTAGTACTTCAGAAACATGCATAAATAAACCAATGGTAAATTACAATAAAGTCTTATAATTTGTTTTTCTTCATACATATTTGCTGCTGTTTGCTCTAACAAAAATTCTTCTATAATTTTATAATTTTACCATATTTATCTGTTTCACAAAATTCAGGCCATTTCTTCTGGTATTCGTATAGTACGTATAGAGGTTACCATTTTGAAGTTAATGTGTATAATCTGAAGAAGCTAATCTTTTTTTTCTTAATTGTACTTTAGGTTCTGTGGTACATGTGCATATCATGCAGGATTGTTGCATAGGTACACACATGGCAATGTGGTTTACTGCCTCCGTCCCCCCATCACCTTCATCTGGCATTTCTCCCCATGTTATCCTGCTCTGACATCCCCACCCCCCACTGTCCCTCCCTTGCCCCCCCCAACAGACCCCAGTGTGTGATGCTCCCCTCCCTGTGTCCATGTGTTCTTAGTGTTCAACACCTGCCTATGAGGTGTTGAACACTGAGAACACATGGACACAGGGAGGGGAGCATCACACATGCAGTGTTTGATTCTCTATTCTTGTGTCAGTTTTCTGAGAATGATGGTTTCCAGATTCATCCATGTCCCTACAAAGGACACAAACTCATCATTTTCATGGCTGCATAGTATTCCATGGTGTATATGTGCCACATTTTTCTTCTCCAGTCTATCATCGATGGGCATTTGGGTTGGTTCCAAGTCTTTGCTATTGTAAATAGTGCTGCTATGAACATACATGTGTATGTGTCTTTATGGTAGAATGATTTATAATCCTTTGGGTATATACCCAGTAATGGGATTGCTGGGTCAAAAGGCATTTCTATTTGTAGGTCCTTGAGGAGGCGCCACACTGTCTTCCACAATGGTTGAACTAGTTTACACTCCCACTAGCAGTGTAAAAGTGTTCCTATTTCTCCACATCCTCTACAGCATCTGTTGTCTCCAGATTTTTTAATGATCGCCATTCTAAGTGGCATGAGATGGTATCTCAATGTGGTTTTGACTTGCATTTCTCTAATAATCAGTTATGATGAGCATTTTTTCATATATTTGTTGGTCTCATATATGTAATCTTTTGAAAAGTGTTCATATCCTTCACCCACTTTTGCATAGGTTTGTTTGTTTTTGTCTTGTAAATCTGTTTTAGTTCTTTGCAGGTTCTGGATATTAGCCCTTGTCAGATGGGTAGATTGCAAAATTTATTTCCCATTCTGTTGGTTGCCAGTTCACTCTAATGATTGTTTGCTTTGCTCTACAGAAGCTCTGGAGTTTAATTAGATCCAATTTGTCTATTTTGGTTTTTGTTGCCAATGCTTTTGGTGTTTTGGTCATTAAGTCCTTGCCTATGCCAATGTCCTGAATGGTTTTGCCTAGGTTTTCTTCTAGGGTTTTTATGGTGTTAGGTCTTATGTTTAAGTCTTTAATCCATCTGGAGTTAATTTTAGTGTAAGGTCAGGAAGGTGTCCAGTTTCTTCTTTCGACACATGGCTAGCCAGTTTTCCCAACACCATTTATTAAACAGGGAATCCTCTCCCCCTTGCTTGTTTTTGTCAGGTTTGTCAAAGATCAGATGGTTGTAGATGTGTGATGTTGCCTCCAGGGCCTCTGTTCTGTTCCATTGTTCTGTATCTCTGTTTTGGTACCAGTACCATGCTGTTTTGATTACTGTAGCCTGTAGTACAGTTTGAATTCAGGTAGCATGATGCCTCCAGCTTTGTTCTTCGTTCTTAGCTATGGGGACTCTTTTCTGGTTCCATATGAAGTTTAAGGTGTTTTTTTCCATTTCTGTGAAGAAGGTCATTGGTAGCTTGATGGGGATAGCAATGAATCTATAAATTAGTTTGGGTAGTATGGCCATTTTCACAATATTGATTCTTCCTAACCATGAATACGGAATGTTTCTCCATTTGTTTATGTCCTCTCTTATTTCATTGAGCAGTGGTTTGTAGTTCTCCTAAGAGGTCCTTTACATCCTTTGTTAGTTTTATTTCTAAGTATATTTTATTCTCTTTGCAGCAATTGTGAATGTTAGTTCATTCTTGATTTGGCTCTCTTTAAGTCTATTATTAGTGTATAGGAATGCTTGTGATTTCTGCACATTGATTTTGTATCCTGAGACTTTGCTGAAGTTGCTTATCAGCTTAAGGAGATTTGGGGCTGAGATGATAGTCTTCTAAATATATGATCTTGTCATTTGCAAACAGAGACAATTTGACTTCCTCTTTTCCTAATCGAAATTCTCCTTTTTTTTTTACTTCTTGCCTAATTGCTCCAGCTAGAACTTCCAATACTATATTGAATAGGAGTGGTAAGAGAGGGCATCTTTGTTTGCCTAGTACCAGATTTGAAAGGAAATGCTTCCAGTTTTTTGCCCATTCAGTATGATATTGGCTGCAGATTGGTCATAAATAGCTTTTATTGTTTTGAGATATGTTCCTTCAATACCTAGTTTATTGAGAGTTTTAGCATAAAGGGCTGTTGAATTTTGTGGAAGGTCTTCTCTGCATCTATTGAGAATCATGTGGTTTTTGTCTTTGTCCTGTTTATGTGGTGGATTACGTTTATCGACTTGGGTATATTGAACCAGCCTTGCATCCCTGGAATGAAGCCTACTTGATCGTGATGGATAAGCTTTTTGATGTGCTGTTGCATTCGGTTTGCCAGTATTTCATTGAAGATTTTTGCATCTATGTTCATCATGGATATTGACCTGAAGTTTTCTTTTCTTGTTGAATCTCTGCTGGGTTTTGGTATTAGGATGATGTTGGTCTCATAAAATGATTTGGGAAGGATTCCCTCTTTTGGGTTGTTTGGAATAGTTTCAAAAGGAATGGTACCAGCTCCTCTTTGAATGTCTGGTAGAATTCGGCTGTGAACGCATCTGGACCTGGACAATTTTTGGTTTTTAGGCTATTAATTGCTGCCTCAACTTCAGCCCTTGTTGTTGGTCTATTCGAGGTTTCGACTTCTTCCTGGTTTAGGCTTGGGAGGGTGCAAGTGTCCAGGAATTTATCCATTTCTTCCAAGTTACTCGTTTATGTGCATAGAGTTGTTTGTAGTAATCGCTAATGGTAGTTTTTATTTCTGTGGAATCGGTGATGATATCCCCTTTATTGTTTTTTATTACACCTATTTGATTCATCTCCCTTTCTTTTTTTATTAATCTGGCTAGTGGTCTATTTTGTTGATCTTTTCAAGAAACCAGCTCCTGGAATTATTGATTTTTTTGAAGGGTGTTTTGTGTTTCTATCTCCTTCAGTTCTGCTCTGATCTTAGTTATTTCTAGTCTTCTGCTAGGTTTTGAGTTTTCTTGATCTTGCTCCACTAGTTCTTTCAATTTTGATGATTTTAAATCTTTCAATTTAGGGTGTTGATTTTAGATCTTTCCCCTCATTTGGGCATTTATTGCTATAAATTTCCCTCTAGACACTGCTTTAAATGTGTCCCAGAGATTCTGGTATGTTGTGTCTTCATTCTCATTGGTTTCAAAGAACATCTTTTTTTCTGCCTTTATTTCATAATTTATCCAGTTGACATTTAGGAGCAAGTTGTTCACTTTCCATGAAGCTGTGTAGTTCTGAGTTTGTTTCTTAATTCTGAGTTCTAATTTGATTGCACTGTGGTCTGAGAGGCTGTTTGTTATGATTTCCATTATTTTGCATTATTTTGCATTTGCTGAAGAGTGATTTACTTCCAATTATGTGGTCAATTTTTAGAGTAGGTGCAATGCGGTGCTGAAAAGAATGCATATTCTGTGGATTTGGGGTGAATAGTTCTGTAGATGTCTATTTGGTGCACTTGGTCCAGATCCGGGTTCAAGTCCTAGATATGCTTGTTAATTTTCTGTCTCATTGATCTGCCTAATATTGACAGTGGAGTGTTAAAGTCTCCCACTATTACTGTGTGGGAGTCTAAGTCTCATTGTAGGTTGTTAAGAACTTGCTTTATGTATCTGTGTGCTCCTGTATTGAGTGCATATATATTTAGGATCCTTAGCTCTCGTTGTATTGATCCTTTTACCATTATCTAATGCCTTTCTTTGTCTCGTTTGATCTTTCCTGGTTTAAAGTCCATTTTATCAGAGACTAGGATTGCAACTCCTGCTTTTTTTTTTTTTTTTTCCTCTCCATTTGCTTGATAAATCTTCCTCCATCCCTTTATTTTGAGCCTATATGTGTGCTAGCACATGAGATGGAGATGTGTTTCCTGAATACAACACACTGATGGGTCTTGGCTTTTTATCCAATTTACCATTATGTGTCTTCTGATTGGGGCATTTAGCTCATTTACATTTAAGGTTAATATTGTTATGTGTGAATTTGATCCTGCCATTTTGATGCTAGCTGGATGTTTTGCCTGTTAGTTGATGCATTTTCTTTACTGTGTCAATGGTCTTTACCATTTGGTATTTTTTTTTTGGAGTGGGTGGTACTGGTTGTTCCTTTCCTTGTTTGGTGCTTCTTTCAGGAGCTCTTGTAAGGCAGGCCTGGTGTTGATGAAATCTCTCAGCAATTGCTTGTCCATAAAGGATTTTATTTCTCTTTCACTTATAAAGCTTAGTATGGCTGGATATGAAATTCTAGGTTTAAAGTTTTTTTCTTTAAAGATGTTGAATACTGGCCCCCAGTCTCTTCTGGCTTGTAGGGTTTCTGCAGAGAGATCCACTGTGAGTCTGATTGGGTAACCTGTGGCTCCACTGAGTCAGGTTACCTTTGTGGGTAACCTGACCTGTCTCTCTGGCTTCCCTTAGCATTTCTTCCTTCATTTCAACCCTGGTGAATCTGATGATTATATTGATAATATGCCTTGGGTTGCTCTTCTTGAGGAATATTCTTTGTAGTGTTCTCTGTATTTCCTGGACTTGAATGGTGGCCTGGCTTGATAGGTTGGGGAAGTTCTCCTGGATAATATCCTAAAGTGTGTTTTCCAGCTTGGATTCATTCTCTCCATCACATTCAGATACACCTATCAAACATAGATTAGGTCACATAATTCCATATTTCTTGGAGGCTTTGTTCATTTCTTTTCTCTCTTTTTTCTCTAATCTTGCCTTCTCATTTTATTTCATTGAGTTGATATTCAATCTCTGATATTCTTTCTTCTGCTTGGTCAATTCAGCTATTGAAGCTTATGTATGCCTTGTGAAATTCTCATGCTGTGTTTTTCAGCTCCATTAAGTCATTTATATTCTTCTCCAAGCTGTTTATTCTAGTTAGCATCTCATCTAACCTTTTTTCTAGGTTCTAAAAGAACATGTTCTTTTAGCTTACAGAAGTTTGGTATTACCCACCTTCTAAAGCCTGTTTCTGTCAATTCATCGGACTCATTCTCAATCCAGCTTTGTTCCATAGCTGGTGAGGAGTTGTGATCCTTTGGAGGAGAGGTGTTCTGGTTTTTGGTGTTTTCATCCTTTTTACGCTGGTTTCTTCGCATCTTTGTGGATTTAACTAACTGTGGTCTTTGTAGTTGGTGACTTTTGGATGGGGTCTCTGAGTTGATGTAATTTTTGTTGGTGTTGAAGCTATTTCTTTCTGTTTCTTAGTTTTCCTTCTAACAGTTGGGCCCCTCTGCTGCAGGATTGCTGAAGGTCCACTCCACACCCTGCTTGCTTGGGATCACCTGCAGGGGCTGCAGAACAGTAAGGGTTGCTGCCGGTTTCTTCTTCTGTTATCTTTGTCCCAGAAGGGGACCCACCAGATGTCAGCCTGAGCTCTCCTTTATGAGGTGTCTCTTTGGGTATACGGGGCTTGGGGAGCTGCTTAAGGAGACAGTCTGTCCCTTATAGGAGCTCAAGTGCTGTGCTGGGATCTCCGTTGTTCCATGCAGAGCTGCTGAGCAGGTACCTTTAAGTCTGCTGCAGTGGAACTCATAACCACCTCTTTTCCAGGTGCTCTGTCCTAGGAAGGTCAGCTTTATTTATAAGTTCCTGTCATGCTGCTCCCTTTTTTCATAGATGCCCTGTAGTCTAGTCACCATCTACCAGGAGAGGTGTTGCTGAGCTGCTACAGGCTCTGCCCAGCTGCTGTGTGAACTGTCTCAGTAGTGGTGGACTGCCTTGGTAGTGGTGGTCGCCCTTCCCCACACTGAGCTGGACTATCCTGGGTCCAGTTGCACTTGCCACGAAACTCTCAATCCAGAGCGTTTCAGATTGCTTGTTTTGTGGTGGTACCTGCCAAGCCAGATCGCCTGGCTCCCTGTCTCTGCACCCCCCCTTTCAGTTGAATGGGCAGCTCTGTCTCCCAGGCATTCCAGGCTCCAGTTGAAATGGCTGCCCAGATTTGTGTGAGTTTCCATGTGCCAACGCGGCACTGGCTGAAACCACCATGCTGAAAAACTCATGGCACTTTTCAGCCTGGGAATCTCTTGGTCTGTAGGCAGTGAAAATTTGTTTGGAAATGCAGTGGGGACTCACCCTCTGCATTGTTCTTGCTGGGAACTGCACTCCAGACCTGTTCCTATTAGGCCATCTTGCTCCATTCTATTGTCTTCTCCCCACTCTTGACCTTTCTGAAATCTTCAACTGGAGCTATTGCCAGCCACAGCCTTTCTTCCTTCTGATGTAGCTTAAACTTTGGACAGCAGAAGATCAGTTATTCACTTCCTGCTTTCCTGTGACTGAAGAAGTTGAGAGGCCAGATAAAAGACAAGAGGCAATTTTCCTTGAGGTGTCAGTGAGCTGTTCAAAATGAGTTGCAAAACTAGAGCACTCTAGCTTTTGATGTCATGTGGGAAGAATTGGCCACCTTGCATTCAGCCACTCAGGTCACTTGGGCTGCATTGCAGAATAAGAGGGAAGCTAGAGCTGAAGGTGACCACCTAGAGCTGGCAGCGAAGGAACCTACACACAATGAAGCCAGGTTATTACCACAGAAACTGTCATTGCATTGTGTTATTTGCATCCATGCAAGAAGTTTACATTGTTACTAACATTGGGTCAATAAAAGGAAATTAATTTGCACAATGCAGGAGGGTAAAAACTGCATTTGTGATAAGAGGATTAGAAAGGGAAAACTTAGATCCCACAACTAAAGTGTATTTACCAAGTGACCGCACTATAGAGAAAATTCCTGTATTCTGGGGAGATGCATACCTAAGAAAAGCTGGACACAAAAACTAGGATGACTTTTTTTTTTTGAGATGGAGTCTTGCTCTGTCACCCAGGCTGGAGTACAGTGGCACCATGTTGGCTCACTGCAACTTCCACCTCCCAGGTTCAAGCAATTCTCCTCTCTCAGCCTCCCGAATAGCTAGGACTATAGATGCACACCACCACACCCAGCTAATATTTGTTTTTTTAGTAGAGACAGGGCTTCACCATATTGGTCAGGCTGGTCTCAAACTCCTGACCTCAGGTGATCCACCCACCTCAGCCTCCCAAAGTTCTTGGATTACAGGCATGAGCCACTGTGCCTAGCCTAGGATGAATTTTTTTCAGGGGCATCTAGGAAGGAATTCTTCATATTCTCACTTACAAGCAAGAGGTGGTAGACAGGACTTTTTTCAAGTCCTTTTAGGGGGTCTGAATTTATTTGACATTCCCAGGATGAAATTTAACTCTTCCCACAGAGGACCATCAACAAACAGGAACCCCATTTGGTTCTAATACACCAAAGGCAGGGTTTTCTAGCTTCATTTTCACTGAATACTCTTCAGTTGAACTTGATGCTCCCTCTGCCTAAATCCTCTCTACTCTCTGTGGCTGGTGCTTCCTCTGCCTTCACACTTTATACACTACACAATTTATACTTCACCTCCTCATATACACTGTCCTTGATCTGCAGTGTCAAAAGTGGGTTCCTTCCCATGATTCAGAATCTCAGTATCTTGTTCAGTTTCTTTATGTGACATATCACCAATTGTCATTGCTTTTTGGTTTTGTGCTTCCTTCTTTATTGACTCTCCATCCCTGCCACTACATTGCTAGTGCTGAGAAACTGCAGGCCATGTTTGTTTATTTCAGATCTGTATCCCCTGGGTACCCTGCATAGTGTCTGCCACAATCATGGCTCCATAAATTTTTGTTGAATACATATTTATAGGTGGGCCAAGAATAATTGTTCTAATATTCAAACCCTTTAATGAAACCTAGGTAAAAGAAGCGAAACAATTTCTTTATGGAAGGATTCCTGTTGTCAACTGTTAATCTCAAAGAGTCTATAGTTTGCTTTTTTTTCTTAGATTTATTTTATCATGAAACTACTTTTTCATGGTACACCTGTTAACATTAGCTAGACCTGTGTTCAGGGTCTCTTCACCAAAAACACCAGTTGGCCAATGGACTGGAACAGCTCCGTAGACAAAAATGTCTTTCAAGTCAAAAAGGGTGAAACAGTTGGCTACCATAGCCAAGATACACATACCTTCATGAGCATCCAAAAATCATCGTATGCTGTTATCGTGCAATCTTCTAACTTGTAATTTATGTGAAACTCTTTCTGGAAGAGGGAGCCCTGTGGCACCAATAATTCTGTTTTCTTAATTAAAGATATCCCTCTCATAAATCAATAAACTGACATTTAGATTTACAAATCACAAATCCATCTTCTATGAATTTGACAAGAAAAAACTGAACTTTACTAGATGGAATCAAGACAAATAAGTTACTTGATGCTCAAAAATTGAGGAACAGAATCTCATTCAAAATGTAATACCACCAATCAGCCTGCTGGCTGAATCTGGCTTTATCTGTAATTACAGAAAATTTGAAAGGTAGCCACATAAAATTATCCTAGAACCCAAAAATATGTTACAGAACATTGTTATGGGATCACTTTAGATCTCTGTTGGGTGTGGTCCTTTGTCTGGAAGGAAATACCAATCAGTGCTAAATTAATTCATGCATTCATTTATTTATTTGCCAAATATGTGTGAAATATTTCTATGGGTCACATTTATTCCACATGCTGGAGATGCAATGAGAAGTACTTGCTCTCAAGTAGCTCAGAGATTCAAGAAGCCAGACTAAAACATGAAATAAAATAAATTTAAATTAAAACACCCTCTATAATAAGTGCTATGATAAAATTTGTTTCTGGTACTGTGGGAGCGCAGGGAGAGGCATCTTTGAAATCAGGGAGAATAGGACCTCATAAGTACTAACCCTTGCAGGGATAGATATCACAGCATCATTCAGTGTTGTAGAATGGATATCAACTATCTGTCAAATATTGAATTCCTCCATGCAATGGAACAAAGTATAATCACCTGTCAAGAAGCACTACTTTAGTTGCCTTCAAGAGTGGGCTAGAGGTCAGCTGAAAACAGTGACATTGGAGAGCATAAACACCTACAGGATTTGTGCTCCGCCTACTTTTTTAGGTGTTACGTATACTTTCTATTTATTAAATTACATCTACTGAGACAGTGTACCTGGATTATGTAAGCATGGTTACAAGCATAAAAGTGTCTTTAGAGTTACCGTGTAATATCAATTGAACACTAGTTCTCATAATGAAAATATTATTACTTGACATCCTTATGTGAAAAAAAAAAAAACAAAAAAATGCTTCCTGAGAATTTATTACCAAGAAAAGACTATCTCTCCAGATGAACACATATTTGCTTTTCTTGTTATACAAAACTTGTGATTCATTCTGTGTGGTTTCCTTTTTGTGAAGAGGAAGAGAACAGAAAAATGTAGGGTTTGGTTGTTGTTGTGACATCTCTCTATAAATCCCAGTACAAATATTTTCCTCTTTCTAAATTATTTCTGATCATGATTGCTATTCTGTTTAGGCCATTTGTTCTTCTACATATTCAAACACCACAAGCTTAATTACAACCTCTTTTGAAGTAAAAAGTGGTCCTAAATTTTTAATCAATAAATAAATGAACAGGGAGATGAATGGATGGATAGGTAGATGGTTTCACAACCTATGGATGGATAGAATGATGGTTTTTATAAAAAAGTTTTCATTCTTTATAAAAACTTAGGTCCTCAAATATAATCAGTGCTATATTATGTTTTCACACATTTCTAAACAATAAAAATATTACTTATTAACTAAATAAATAGTAAAGAACATTTTATACCCCAAAATGTGCTTAGTTTTTAATGATTCATTCAAATCACCAGGTTATACATAGTTGCATTTTTTAATCACAGCATTATTGAGTTAATATTTCCTAATTCCCTTGGAACAGTATTTGGCATAGACAAAGTGTTATATACATGTTCTTTACATAAATTATTTTATAAAATATTACAAATGGTTGCTAAAACTTCATAATTATTGAGAAATTGCATTATAATAGTCCATGATTGACTAAGGAAATATGTGTTCCAAGAAAAAAATCATTGTAAATATTTTAAAACACATATTAAGATCCCACAAACAAAATTTCAGCCAAGCATCATTGTCTTTTATGTGTTCTGATATTAATAGTTTTTTAAATGTGCCTTAGGATAGAAGGCATATCAACAGACCAAAACTCCCTGAGAGAACCTGCAAAATGCCTTCTACTGAATCTGAAATATAAAAAGCTGGTTCATTCTGATCTCCAGGGATAGAATACAAGCCAGTACACAATGTTCAACTGTTTATATTGATATTAATAATACATGAGTAGGTGCATGATTTAACCAAATATCAGGACACTCTTAAAACTTGAAGAGGTAAATGTGGGACAAATGAAACGAAAACACAGTCTCCCAGGCTCTGAATACAACAGGGGCTGTTTCAGGAGCCTCTGGATGAAAATAGCATGTCAAGGGCAGAAAGAAATCAAGATTCTTCATAGAGTAGCCTACAAATTTTTCCATCTTAGGGGACAGCTGTAAGAATAACATTTGAATAAAAAATAAACAAGTGACTTTATTTAAAAAAATTGAAGCAAGAGTTCTCTAAAATTCATTTGCATGCAAGGGCATAATAACTGTAAAGTTAGACCCAAAGGAGCTTCCTACAATTCATTAAATAGAAGCACCACCTGGGCTCTACTGGGACATGAGAACACCAAGCTCCAGTCAGAAACTGAAGAGGCTAAAAACCCAACTGGCATCAAGTTTTTTATCCCAGTGGATCACAAACTATTGGCAATATCCCTGCCTGCACACATGTGTTCAACTCTAACTGGGGCAGAATTTAAAAGAGGCCCTTCTAGTTAGTCTCCACAAGAACTTCCAGATTCAGGTAGTTACCTAGCCTTGCATTTGAACCTAGGTTGATATACATCACACATTGTGGTATATGCCACATATTTTGGTATGCATAATTCATCTGGACAGTGCACACCCATCTAAAGGGTTCTATACCTTTAACGCTGACTGTGATAATGAAGGCAATCTCAGGCGCCATACACTAATGAAAAAGTTACTTTGAAAGCAAAGACAGAAGCAATTTCTAAAATGTGCACTTCTCAGACTAACAACAAGTTATTATGTCTAATAAAACAGCCTTCTGCTTAAGACAAGAGACTAAATAGGTCTCTTATCTAACACTTACTTAGCTGTGATGGGACCTCAGTTTCTGCATCTATAACGTGGAAATAAAATCTACCCCACAGGAGTAGGTGTGGAGTTTAAAGAAGGACAACTTGTGTAAAACTTTACAAACATTCCCTAAAACCAGTGCTATCCAGTAAAATACAATGCTGGCCACAAATGCAAGCCACATATGTAATTATAAATATTCTAGTAGTCACACTAAAAAAAGAAAACGTATGAGGGCTGTGAAAGGTTAAAAAGAGCAGAGGCAATTAGCCTTAATATATTTTAAATCCAATACATCTGCAGCATTATTTTAGCATGCAATCAATATTAAAAATTATTGAGATATTTTATGTTTTTTCTTTGTTTTCTCTTTTCTTCTTTTTTTTTTTCTTTTGGAGATGGAATATTGCACTTTTGCCTGGGCTACAGTTCAGTGGTGTGATCTCAGCTCACTGCAACTTCCACCTCCCAGGTACAAGCAATTCTCCTGCCTCAGCCTCCCAAGTAGCTGGGATTACAGGTGCCTGCCACCATGCCTGGCTAATTTTTTGTATTTTTAGTAGAGACAGGGTTTTACTATCTTGGCCAGGCTGGCCTCTAACCCCTGACCTCGTGATCCAGCCTGGGCCTCTCAAAGTGCTGGGATTACAAGTGTGAGCCACCATGCCTGGTCATTTTACATTTTATCTACAAAATCTTTGATAACTGATGTGTGTTTTATACCTAGAACACATCTGAACTTGGTCTAGCCCCCTTTCATGTATTCAATAGCCACATGACTAGTGGCTATTATATTGAACAGGGCAGCCCTAGAAAATAGTTAACACTCAACAAATATTTATTGGTATTAATTATTTTAGGAGTATTTATATTACTATTACTTGACATTATTGGTATTAGTATTACAATTACAATATTCCTAAGCAATGTTTATTACTATTCATAGAATCATGAAATAATTTTAAATAGTGAGCCTAGAAGAGCTGATGAGTATAAAAGAAGATATGCATCTTAACATGTAAAGGAAAACAACAGAAGATGGTCAGAGAGCACAGAAAATGTTCAATGGAGAAACAAACAAACCGTGGATGGACATGGAAGAAATTCTAGATACAGTACATATTTCAAGCAAAGTTTACAAGAAAAGACAGGATCTAAAACTATAAAACATAACTTTAAATTTTTACCTATAGCCAATGCGGTGGAAGTTATTAATGAAAATCCTTGTTTGCTTATTATCCAGAAAATCCAGATACATTTAAAGGTCTTTGCAATGCAAGTGCGTCTCAAACTCCTGACCTCGTGATCCACCTCCCATAGTGCTGTGATTACAGGCATGAGCCACCGCACCCAGCTGCAGTGCAACTTGGATATACAGTTTTCAATTAAGCAAGATCAGAATTGTACAAGAACTTCTAGAACAGGATGATTTTCTGAGCCAGAGAGTTTCTTTGGGGGAAAAATATAACCTGAATTGTAAGAGATTTATGCCTAACGGAATATATAGGCCTTGTTATCAGATTCCTAAGGAGAAACCTCACGAGGGACTGAGGCCTTCTTAGGGCTCTCTAATGAGACCATTCTCTAAATCCACAATGCGTTCTATCACTCACTCAGTTCCCTTTAGGGCAAACCCCTAATTATGCTTCAGATATCAACCCAGTCTGCCCTTCCTTTGGGAAGCTTTCTGTGATCCTAAAAGACCCAGACAGATTCCTACAGCATCCCCTTTTTACCTTTATGTCAGTTCTTACAACAGTGTATTTCAATTCCAAGGATACATACCTATTTCTCTATTTTTACTGCATTTTCCTAAATTTTCTTTTTGAAACTGTTTCTTAATTACTTTTTCTCTCAGGATCTTACCATTCTCTATGTTTTCAACCAGCCCATGTATGCTTATGGTTTCTAAATTTATACCTGAAACTTGCTGGAATTCTCCACTTTGATACATACAAAACTAAAATGATCAAAATATCTTTTCAAAACCAACTGCTCCTCCTGAAATGTGATTTCTTTTCATAGCTTCACTGTTCTTCTGGTCTCAAAGAACTTCAAGAGTTTATTTTTAGCTACTTCCTCTCCCTATGCCGCCATTTCCAAATGCGGCCAGTACTGTAGATAACCCCACCAACATGTCTCTAGAATGCATTTCCATTTTTCTTACTGAGAACCTCATTAGTTCTTACCGATATATCTTCTAACTGTGTCTCCAATCCAGGAATCTCTCGTACCCAAGTCTGCTGACACATTGCTGCCAAATGTTCTAAATGCAAATGTTTCCTCATGCTACTCCTCTGTCAAATTTCTTGACCTTATTCTAGCATATTAAATCTTACCCTCTAATCCTTGCTTTCTAAATCTCCACAATCTAGCCCCAAGCTATTCTTCCAGCTTTCTTTTCTGCAATTACTCTCCACTAATCAAATGTTCCAGCCAAACTAATTTTCTGTTCCTCCAAGTAGTTCTATGCTTTTTCTATTTTATTTTCCCACTTCTGCTTGGGAGGACATTGCTACACAGTCTACACCTACAAAATCCCGTATTTTAACTGATCTTTGTTTTAAAAGTGATTTTTTTCTTCACTTGAACCTCTACCTATCTTTTAGGACTTAATGTGTATTATTGAGTTCCACATTTACTTGGCTAATAGTTTCTAGTCAATTTGAAGTTCTTTGAAGATGGGATTGTGTCTTGGTTTTCTTAGTGTCACCTACAACACATTGACCTGGAGGAAAGCAGTAAGAATACAAAAGGAGGAAGAAAATCTCCCCAAATAATGTTTCTGAGGGTGTCCCATTGTGAATTAGAAGTAAATTGCAAGATTCTAGTTATGCTTTAGGGAGAAGAAAAATCCAGTACAGGATAGGCTTCTTGATTTGTGGGGAGTTTGGAATATTTAATCACAAAGAAGTTTAGTAGATAAATCATGGGGAAAATGTCACTTATTGAATCACCCAATATTTATTAAATGTCCACTGACTTCTTCAAAATATTTCAGATGCAGTAAGAAGTTCCTAGGGCTCTCCAATGAGCCCATTCCCTAAATCCACAGTGCTTTCTATCTCTCACTCAGTTCCCTTTCAGGCAAACACCTAATTATGCTTCAGATATCAACCTAGCCTGCCCTTCCTTTGGGAAGCTTTCTGTGACCCTAAAAGACCCAGACAGATTCCTATGGCATCCTGTTTTTACCTTTATGTTAGTTCTTACCACAATGTATTTCAATTCCAGGTAGTTTAAATCTGAACTATTAAAACCCCATTCTAAGTGGCTGTACTGTGGAAAAACTTCCCTTGAGAAAAAGAAAAGTTTCGCAAAACCATCTTCACTTGTTTACCAAGCTGAGAAGCTTCCTGGAATTGAAAAGGAAGTATAATAACTCAAAAGTACTGAGCGATCGAACTAAACTCACCTTTCAATATTTTTTATTTTTAGCAGTTTTTCTGTCTTAGGCACATAAAAACTACAAACACACTTAGAGAAAAGCTTCTTGACTTGCAAATAAGAAATAGGAAGTTTGGTAACAAGAAAAAATGTAAGCAAAACAGCAAATGAGATTAAAAATAGATTTAAAATGTCAACTCTAAAAAGAATCATGGCTGGAGATCATAACAGATGAGTGATTTTAATAATCTAAAAAGCAGTACCATAGATGGTTGGAGAGAAAACCAAAATAACACGTGATACCTGAGCAAAATATTTAGTTACTGTGATTGTTTAGAATTGTAAGAAAAAGCCCTTTGGCTGATCAGAATGCTTTCAATACACAGAATTGTATTATTTCAAATAGATTATAAATCTCAAACATATGAATTTTTTTCTTTTAATGTAACATAAAAATCTCAGAATGGTTTTTGTGTTTTTTGCCAAATCACCCAGATCTTTCAAACAATAAGATAGAAGTACATGTACCCATACATAAGCTGACTATTCCTCAAGAGCACACATTTAAAAAAAAATAATTTAGGGTCAAACAATCTCTATATCATGAGCAAGACATTCTGTGTGTTTTTTTTAATGTACTGCCATATATGGTATAATAAATTATTATGACAAGGTAAATATGGGTTATGTATGACATGAGCCCTTTCTAGTACTCTAACCTCATTTTCTGTTACTCCCAAAGTGTTCTTGCAGTCTAACCACATTTAACTGCTTATATTACCATAACATCTCCAGATTCTCCTAGCTTACTATGCCTCTACTTAGTAATATAATTTTCCTTTCTGGCATACTGCTCCCAGTTGACCACAAGGGAGGCAACTACTCATCCTTTAAGACTGAATTCAAATATCACCTCCTCTCTGAAGCCTTTCTTGTCCATTCACAATGCCACCAGACATCTTCTATGTAATTTACTGGCAATCATCATACTGTATTCTAATTATTTACATCTCCTTGAGACCAGAGACTATGTCTTATTTTGTCATTCCGAGTTTCTTGTCTTGTGAGTTGTAGTACACAACACTGTGACAGGCTCCTATTGGATCACTGGATGAATGGTGAGCAAACGTCTATCACTGGCACTAGACTCTGAGTTCCTTGAGATTAGGGCTTCCTGCTATTTATCATTTATAGCAGTAGCCACAAAATTAACATAGTACCCACTGTAAGATAGGCCCTAAATAAAATATTGCAATGAATTACCTTACAATCAAGACGACGGGGTGTAATGAGCTAGGGCCTAGGGTTTGACCTATTATTTTATAATAGCAGAGAGAATTGGCATACCTATACAGAAAAAAAATACAATATACAAAGATTGCTGCTGTTACTAATATAGACTCTTTTTTGCAAATTATTTTGTTAACGTATATTTTCTGGAAAATCACAGAAACATGTTTCTTTATAGAATAACCTCTCAGTAAAAAAATAAAATTTACTCATAAAACTTTGACCACTATGGATACTATTCTCATAATGTAAGGAATAAAGAAACAAAAAAAGAAGAGTTATCATTTTAAAACTTAGTCAGATATTAAGCAATGTGATATTACAGGAAAGTCAGTATGATATAGTGGGCTCTAGAGTCAAAAATGCCAGAGTTGGAATATCAGCTGTATGCCTCACATACATGCTGGCAACCTCAAGGTTATCCTAACTTCTCTGTGCTTCCATTTCCTCAGCCATAAAGTGAGAAGGAAAACAATAGTGCTTTCCTCATAGCAATATTGTGAAGATTAAATTAGTTAAGGCTTTTGTAAAGTGTTGTGTCTGTCTGCAATACAAAACATGTTCAATAAATGTAAGTGATTGTGATGTTAATATATGAAGGTCTTTAATAATAAGGGTGAAATTCCATCCTGTCCAGTGTGAAATGATGAAACATCCAAAATCCTCACACATGACTTGGCTAAGCAAAGAAGAGCTGAATTGTTATAGTTCTTATGAAATAAACACCTCCATGGCCTTCAAATATTTTTTATTATAAGTTCTGGGATACGTATGCAGAATGTGCATGTTTGTTACATTGGTATAAACGTGCCATGGTGGTTTGCTGCACCCATTACCCCATCATCTACATCAGGTATTTCTCCTAATGCTATCCCTCCCCTAGTCCCCCACTCCCAATAGGCCCCAGTGTGTAATGTTCTCCTCCCTGTGTTCATGTGTTCTCATCTTTTAACTCCTACTTATGAGTGAGAACACGTGGTGTTTGGTTTTCTGTTCTTGTGTCAGTTTGCTGAGAATGATGTTTTCCAGCTTCCCCCATGTTCTTGCAAAGGACACAAACTCATCTTTTTTATGGCTGCATAATATTCCATGGTGTATATGTGCCACATTTTCTTCATCCAGTCTATCATTGATGGGCATTTGGGTTGGTTCCAAGTCTTTGCTATTGTGAACAGTGCTGCCATGAACATATGTATGCATGTGTCTTTATAGCAGAATTATTTGTAATTCTTTGGGTACATACCCAGTAATGGGATTGCTGGGTCAAATGGTATTTCTGGTCCTAGATCCTTGAGGAATCGCCACACTGTCTTCCACAGTGGTTGAACTAATTTACAGTCCCACCAACAGTGTAAAAGCATTCCTATTTCTCCACATCCTCTCCAGCATCTGTTGTTTCCTGACTTTTTAATGATTTGCCATTCTAACTGGCATGAGATGGTATCTCATTTTGGTTTTGATTTGCATTTCTCTAATGACCAGCGATGATGAGCTTTTTCTCATATGTTTGTTGGGTATATACCCAAAGGATTATTAGACATTTTATTATAAAGACTCATAACAGCATGATCAATTATTAACTTAATCTCCAGTCCTCTTTATTTCTTGGAGGATAGGGGTTGGGCTGAAAGTCGAAAGCTTCTAATCATTGCTTGGTCTCTTGGTGACTGTCCCTATACAGGAGCCCATCAAGAATCACCTCATTTGGACAAAAGATGCTTCTATCACCCAGGAAATTTCAAAAGATTTAAAAGCTCTTGGTCAGGAACCAAAGTCAAAGACCAAATATTAGAACAAAAAATGCTCCTAGCACCCCTAACACTTAGGCTATTACAAGGGTTTTAGGAGCTCTGTGCTGGGAACCAGGGATGAAGACCAAATATGTATTTATCATCATATCACAATATCACAGGCAATATTTTTATCATTCCAGAAGTTCCCATGATTGTTCTATGAACCAGTAAGATTTGAGGAAAAATTAAAGTTAAAACAAACAGGAATCCTCAGTACATGCTGTTCTGTATTACATAATATTCACATTAGTGATTTTTATCTAACCAAAAAATATCAGCTCTACTATGTTAAATTATCTTCAGAGACTGGCAAGTAGCACAATTTGTTTTTCATAGTTTAAACACAGATATTTCTACTAACTTGAGATACCATTGGCATTTTTTCAAAAATAAATAATTTATCTTTAAAAATAATCATAAAGACAACATATGATGGTAGGGAAAAGCATCCACAGTGTTCCAACATACACATGTATCCTTGGAGAAATATTTTAATCTCACTGCCCTTTTTCTATTTGTAAATGAGGATAATACATGCATTTATGTATGATTCTTATAAGAATTAAATTAAATTGTGTGCATGAAGGACCCAACATATTATATAGTATTATATATATTTATATATAAAACCTTATTTTTTAAAAAATATACTAGTAATATTGCTAGAGATATTGTTCCCATAAATTATCAAAAAATTTCAAATTTATAAAATATAATAGCATAATGTGCATTTTTTTCAACAATGCTCATACCTTTTATTTTTTTATTTTATTTTTCCATAAGTTATTGAGGTACAGGTAGTGTTTGGTTACATGGTTAAGTTCTTTAGTGGTGATTTGTGAGATTTGGTGTACCCATCACTCAAGCAGTATACACTGCACAATATTTGTAGTCTTTTACCCCTAACCCCTCTCTCACTATTCCCCCCAAGTCCCCAGAGTCCATTGTATTATTCTCACACCTTTGCATCCTCATAGCGTAGCTCCCACATATCAGTGAGAACATATGATATTTGGTTTTCCATTCCTGAGTTACTTCACTTAGAATAATAGTCTCCAGTCTCATTCAGATCACTGCAAATGCTGTTAATTCACTCCTTTTTGTGGCTGCGTAGTATTCCATCATATATATACCACAGTTTCTTTACCCACTCATTGATTGATGGTCATTTGGGTTGGTTGCGTGATTTTGCAGTTGCAAATTGTGCTGTTATAAACATGCATGTGCAAGTATCTTTTTTGAATAATGACTTATTTTCCTCTGGGTAGATATCCAATAGTGGAATGGCTAGATCAAATGGTACTTCTACTTTTAGAATTTTAAGGAATCTTCACACTGTTTTCCATAGTGGTTGTACTAGTTTACATTCCCACCAGCAGTGTAGAGGCATTGTCTGTTTACTGCGTCCATCCAACTTCCACTGTGTTTTGCTTTTTTTATTATGGCTATTCTCCAGGAGTGAGGTGGTACCCCACTGTGGTTTTGATTTGCACTTCCCTGACCATTAGTGATGTTGAGCATTTGTTCATATGTTTGTTGTCCATTTGTATATCTTCTTTTGAGAATTGTCTATTCATGTCCTTAGCCCATTTTTTGATGGGATTGTTTTTTTCCTCACTGATTTGTTTGAGTTTGTTGTAGATTCTGGATATTCGTCCTTTGTCAGATGTATAGATCATGAAAATTTTCTCTCACTCTGTGAGTTGTCTGTTTTACTCTGCTGACTGTTCCTTTTGCCATGCAAAAGCTCTTTAGTTTTAATTAGGTCCCAGCTATTTATCTTTGTTTTTATTGCATTTGCTTTTGGATTCTTGGCCATAAAATAATGTGCATTATTTTTAAATGCATTCCCCAAAATGACAATTATACAGCAAGAATCCTTTACATTAGAGCCCTCCCATTCATTCATAAGATGGCTGGGTGTATAAAACTAAATTTTTATATATAGTGGAGTATAGTGGGAAAACCAATAGCTTATTGTCAAAGAGATTCAGGGTGCATTCTTACCAGCTTGTCATCCTTAGGTAAGTTATTTAACTCATTTGCCTCCATTTTCTTAACAGCACAATTAGAATATTATCATGTACTTTACAGGCTGGAGGGAGGACCGAGGGTCTGGTCTATAGCACGTGCTTAATACATTCCTTAAATTTTAGGAATTCATTTCTTTTCTAAAGCAAGGTATACATTTTCTGTAGCACCACATAAAATAAATTTTGGCTGAAAGGTATTTGTATTTTAAACACAAGCTGCAAATGCTTAACCCAGGCTGGGAATCCTGCAAGAACTCAATAGTCCTGTATATATGATATTCATTATTCAAAACATATTTTGTGAGCACCTTCTCTGCAGGGTCTGTGCTAAGTATTGGAAGCCAATTCATCTGATAAAGTCACAAATGCAGCTGTCTTACATCCTTTCTTTCCTGCTCTGTCTAGTACAATAAAGACTTGACTGGCAAGAGCTAATGCCTGCTTGACTTAGAGCTGTGTTTCAGGAAAAGAGAAATAATTAGTAAAATAAAACAGGCGCCCAAATGCCAGTTTTATTTATGTCACTTGTCCTTGTCTCACTTCCCTCTTACCAATTCATTTAATCCACTTCAACCTGCTGGTCAGAACACTGGGTTCATTCCGTTCCTTTAAGTACATAGTACAATAAAGTAGAAAACTTCATTCTACACAAAGCTTCAAAATTGATCTCCTTAAAACAACGGAGAAAACAATCATCAGATGGGCAAGAAAAAATAAAAATTCCTCAAGGGGAAAATGTATTTTCTTAGATCCAAGCAAGCAAATATGTTTTCAGAACTCCATCTCAGAAACAAAATGTAATTGTGTTGACAATGAACACTGCCTTTTCTTTGTCCATATCATAAATGCTAAAAATGACTGTACTTTTGAGAATTTGCTTTGACAGCTCAAATTTTTAGAAATCAGTGTTTTTCATGCCAGACTACTGCCTTAGATAATCATACTAAGAAAATTACAACTTTATGCTCCCTACTATGTTATATAATAAATGTTTTGAATATTACTGTGTTTAACCTGCAGGATTTGAACTAAGCAAAAAGAAAATCAAGCCCATAAATGTTGTTCCAAGACAACATTTATGGTGATACGGTCTCTCAGCACAATTTGTGTTATTTATACAAAAATGTTACTCCAGGCCTATGCACTTAAAAAAGAAGGAGTTTCAGACACCAGTTTTCCACCTTCTGCTACCAGTCCATTAGTGAACATTCAAAACAGTGTTCGCTTCCCCACATAATGGCACAACTACAAAAATCAGATAGCAAAGATTCATTTGGTAATTTTATTCTAGGTAGCATTTGAATATGAATCTCAGAGTCTGAAAGATACCATTTCAAATCCTGCTTCTGTCTTGTATTCAGATAACTTCTCTGGATCTCAATTTTTTTCGTCAATAAAACTGTCAGTAAGAAAAATCCACCTAGTAGCATTGTCAAGAAGATGAAATAAAATAATTTATTTAAAGTCTTGGAACATAATAGAACCTCAATAAATGGTAGATGTTATTATTGGGGAAACGTTGGGTGAGATTATCAGTGCCTACCAAGAAAGGTTATATGGTTTGGCTCTATGTCCCCATCCAAATCTCATCTCAAATTGTAATCCCTACATGTTAAGGAAGGAAACTGGTGGGAGGTGATTGGATCATGGAGGTGTTTTCCCCCATACTGTTCTCATCATAGTGAGTGTGTTCTCAGGAGAGAGCTGATAGTTCAAAAGTGTTTGGCGATTCCCTCCTCACTCTCTCTCTTTCCTGCCACCCAGTGAAGAAGGTGCTTGCTTCCCCTTCCCCTTCTATTATGATTGTAAGTTTCCTGAGGCCTCCCCAGCCATGAGGAACTGTGAGTCAATTAAACCACTTTCCTTTATAAATTACCCAGTCTCCATAGTTCTTTATAGCTGTGTGATACAACAGGGGAGTGAGAACAAAGCTATTCCATTAGAGCACCCAGCCAAGCTCCTTCCTGGGGACTGAGGCTTGACGCTTCACTAAGCTCAGCTGTGATGAAGGAGAAAGGCATAACAGAAAATTAGATGGACCTAGTCAAAACACACAGGTTAATCAAAACTTGTGAACACCTCCTTTCTAAACTTTCTAATTGCATTTTAATTCCTTTTTCTATTTGCAATAGCCTGTCAGTCCTATCATCCCTCCAAGGGGTAATAAAGATCCCTTTAATGATGCATAGCTATCTGGCTGATGATGCTTAACTGTTGCTAAGAAATACTACAAAAATAATTTTTTAATGCAAATACCCCAATATATGCACAAATCAGTTATCTCCTAACCCAAAAATTATCATTCCACTGTTGAAACATTAAAATGACCCAATATGCATTTGGAAACAATAGGAGAAAAACAGAGAGCAAATCAAAAATATTATCTTCTGATTGATAAAGACTATATAGCCGATATCATAGTTTAATACAAGAGCAAAATTGGCTTGCTAATTGAACCCATTGTTAAGCAGATTTACCTGACTAGTAACAGGCAACACTGAACAAAAGCAGGTTAAGAGTTAAGCATAGAGGAGCTGAAGAGAACTGCTCCATGAAGACAGCTTAATTACAAGGAAAAAAGCAACAGCTGAACTGGGCACACTCAGTTTATCCTTCCGTATTGATATGAGTTACTTCTGGGCAGAATAAAAGACAAGGAAAGTAGCCACTATTGCCACATTACTATTGTACTCCCTTAACTGAGAGAAAACTTCAGGAATGAGAGAAGAAATAGTCTCCCCTAACATCCACAACCAAAAAATAAACTGAAAAACCTAAGAAATATAAGGCATTCATCCTTTGACAAACAGTGGGGTCAATTTGCAAAAGGTGGCATATTTTACAAAAGTTAAAGTTCTATTTTCACATACCGTCAAGCATAATTAATAATCAAAGTTCTGGAAGACACTTGCATCCCATAAGCAAAACATATAATAAGAACTGTCTCCAGCAGAACATCTTGCACTTGGGTCAGAGTCTTAATCATTCAGGACATACTATTGCTGTGTTATGGCTCCAAAAGGCTAGACAAATCCCTTCTCTTAATGAGTTTGCTTTTTTTTCCAGGAGCACCAGGCAAGAATCTCAATACATTTGAAACAATTTTAGAAAGGTACACAGATTTCACATAGGAATCAAAATGCCTACATTTCTGCTGCTAGAGCTGGAATAAAAAATACAGCTTGGAAAGACAAATGTCACATGACCTCGCTCACATGTGAAATCTAAAAATAAAAAAAAGAAAAAGTCGTCTCCTAGAAGCAGAGAGTAGAACTGTAGTTATCAGAGACTGGGGAGGGGAGGAAGGAGGGAAGAACGTGGAGAGGTTGGTCAACAGGTACAGAGTTACAATTAGATGGGAGGAATAAGTTCTGCTGTTCTATGTTCTAGGGTGACTACGGTTAACAGTAAGGTATTGTATATTAGAAAACAGCTAGAAGAGAGGCTGTTGAATGTTCTCACCATAAAGAAATGACAAGTGTTTGAGGTGACATGCCAAAAACCCTGATTTGATCATTATACACCTGCTGTATAAAAACATTAAATTATACATATGTTATATAAAAACATTAAATTATATGCCCACAAATATGTACAATTATAATGTTTTCATTTAAAATTAGCTTTTGAAAAAGGAAATACTAATTGGATCTGTTTCTAAAATTGAGCTTCCTACTCATTTTTCCCAGATTGAATCTAGCCACCCCAAACTGCATATGTCCTTTCCACAGGTCCAAAGCCTACCCAGGTAATTATCTGTATGGAGGCAGATAAATGAAAGAAGCAGAACTCAGTGCTTTCACCCAGAGAAATAGTACAGGCCACATTGTTAGAGACATTTAACTCTGTATTTTCTCTCAGAAGGGAAAGTGAACTCAAGATGTCAGATCCTTGCCATCTCATCAAAAGATAAATCATTCAGCTTTGCACATAGAGGAATTAGTGAAAAGTACAAGCCATCGTAGAAGCCCCTTTCCCCATACTTTCAAAGAACAAATTATGGAGAGAAGGAAAAAATCATTTTCCCTTATACATTGTGGTGATCTGCAAATAGAGATTCTGCTCCAATATTGCCTTTGTGGTGGATGTAAATTTCTGTCCATATTTTCATGAGTGTGAAAAATATAACTTATTTGTTTTTTCTACACTTCATCATAATTATTTTTCTTTTTTTAATATATGCACATAAACATAAATATTTATTTCTCTACCTTTTATCTATAGACATATTCAAAATCCATGACTTTATATGAGATAAATTCCAATCCAGCACTATAGAGTTCATTCTAACTTTTCTCCTTTCCACATTGTTACTTCTTTATCTAACATACAGAAACTTGGATCACATTATCCAGAAAATAATATTTGAGTATCTGTTCAATTCCAGTATACAAAAAGTATTTTCAAAGTTTGTGATGCCTGCATTAGCAAAAAGCAATGTTGCTAACTAGAGTTTATTTGTGTTTTTCTTTTTTTTTCCCATTTATTTATTTTATTGCATTTTAGGTTTTGGGGTACATGTGAAGAACATGCAAAATTGTTGCATAGGTACACACATGTCAGTGTGATTTGCTGCCTTCCTCCCCATCACCTACATCTGGCATTTCTCCCCTTGCTATCTCTCCCCAGCTTCCCACCCCCCACCGTCCCTCCCCTAT
>NW_016107916.1:59663-74536 GCF_001604975.1 Cebus imitator | reverse complement strand
GCAGCGTCCACTCACCCTCTGCGCTTTCACTGGGAGCTGCGATCCTGAGCTGTTCCTAAACGGCCATCTTGGATCGTCCCCCTCCATAATTATTTTTCTAAGAATAATGTGATCATTTTCCCAATTTGCCATGGACAGTTCCACGTTACACATGCTATCCAGGTATCATTATCAATAGTTTCCTTTGCACCCTCAAGTGTCCCAATCTGTACGACAATTGAGGTGGTCTTGCTAATAATATGTCTTATCTAACAGGTAGTAGAAACTGAATCCCAAGGGGTTCCCCGCTTTATCCTAGTTTGACCTGGGCATCTGGTGAGTCTCCTTGTCTTTGGTCTTCAGGTGTCACCCCATGCAGGCTGCCAGGCTGCCATTTCCTTGCTCTTAGTCTTATCAGAAACAGTTCCCAGAGTTGAACTTTCTCCGTGATGCTACTTCAGGTGCAGGGGAGGCACCATGAAGCTCCCCACACCATCCTGGCACAAAAGAAATTAAGATGTCAAAAGCCCTGTGTCACTTTCACACCTCATTCAGCACACAGAAAGGAGTCTACTGTTCTTGTGTGACACTGGGCCCACCATGGTCCTAGGCTCCTTGCACGGGAATCCTTCTACCATTCACGCCCCTCACTGCAGTACAGAAAATGTTGTACAACTGTCCCCTAGGTCTTGCTGTTTCCTTAGGCTCCATCAGGAAAGGGGCACAGCACGTCCTTGCCTCCCCCAGATCCACCAGAACATCTAGGGCTTTTTATTCACTTCTCCCACTTCAAATATAGAATGGCCCAAGATGGCAAAGCACAGGAACTAGTAATTGGCAATGAGTAAGTATAGTTGATTATCCTGATTATTATTACTAAGTCTCCATTTCATCATTGACAAAGAGGTAAAATAAAATCTATTTTCCTAGATTGTACTGAAGTTCAAAGAAGTCAACATTTATGAAAAGGAAATTACAGAGTATATTTAAATACTAATATTTTTTCTTCTATTAGTTCTTAGAGGGAAGTGACTGTGTTTTAGTCTTTATTCTTACCCTCTCACATAGCAACTTGTGCATTGTGAGTTCAAAAAATGTTTTCTGTAAAATGATTACCTAAAACAGATATAAGACAAGCTTATAACATAGTAGAAAACATTCATTTTCCATCAAAGTAAGTAGAAATGACATCATGTAGGCATTTTACATCCCCTAGTATTTAACATAGTAGTAAGCTCATAAAAAGAAAGTAGAGAATATTTATGAAGGGAGTCATTCACTTTATCAAAATATGTTTAACTGGCTACCTGTGGCTCTTAAAGCAAGAATATAACTTGAATAATTTGTCTTGCAGAAACAATTTGAGAAAACCAAGTTCAAAAAGTCATCATAATATTCTGAAAATATTATTTCCAGATATGGAATGGAGGAAATACATTAGGTTAAAACTATGTCAAGGAGACCCAACAATACAGTGGCAAGAAAACACTGTAAAGTATTTCTCTCACATTCCAGAAAGGCCAGGCTGGCTGCTTGGCTTCATGCAGTCATTCAGTGGTCCAGGTTCTTTGCATTTTGGGTCTCAGGGATCCCCTGGGACTCTGTCCTCATGTACCTGGTAGAGGCTGAATCACAGCATGTTTGTAGGGAGGGAATAAAGTCCAGAAACACCCCCATCATTTCTGCTCATATTCCATTGACAAGAACTGAAGTCATGTGACCATGCCTCACTGCCATGGAGACTGGGGAAAACGGGAATTGCTTTGGTGGGCAACCAAGAGATCCAGTCATAATGATAAAGAAACTTTTTGTCCCAAATGGGTTAACTTACATGAACAACATGGCCAAAACAACACCTTTGCAGATCAGGAAGGCAGAGCTGTTAATGTCCCTCTGTAAAATGCATTTGTATCTGCTGAATGTAATTTATCAAAATTGTATAGCAAATAGTAGGCAATAGACATTTACTTCAGGTTTGAAAAAAAAAAATAGAAGCCAAAAGTCTCTCTGATCAATCAGAGAGAGCCAAAAGTCCTAATAAACAATTTCGTTTGACTTAATCTAAGACCTACTGAAAATGGGAGACCAGAAACAACTAATTGAAAATATCTTCTTTAAAAATCCATTTTAGTTAGGATTCCTAATTTAAAGTAGTTTATAAAAATGGACACCAAAATAAATAAATAAATAAATAAAATTTTTAAAAAATGGACACTGAAACAAAGGAACAAAATATTAATAACAAATTAATTAAAATAACAAGGACTTACAAAGTATTCAAAATAATAATGCATTATTATTCATTCATGTTTCCCCCTTGTTAATGAAGGCATGGGGAAACTACCCAAAAAAAAGTAAAAATATTTCCATCTTAAGGATTTTTGTGCCTTTTCATCCAACTCTCGAAGTGAGATTGATAGAATGTTCAGTATCCATATACTGAGCAGAAGAATGGGCTAATACTCAAAACAGATTGTCAAGCCCTACACAATGCCCAAATACTAGAATATATATTTCTTTCAACATTATCTTTTTAAACCTTAAAAAAAAGTCATTTAAGTGTTTGAAATTTGGAAAATAATTCCATAGAATTTTACTAGAAAAACAGTAATTCATAAATACATAGTAAGCTTTCATTTTTACCATACTTATAATGAGTTGCATTTACATTCACATTTATCAATCTAACAAATAGTCACAGACTTTGGTTCTAAGGTATTTCTCCTATGCAATATAATTTTTATAATCATTTAATGAATCAAAAGGATTTTTTAAATTAGGAATTCACCATACATGTTCAGGCTCTATTCTGTAAAGACGATGTCTATTCACTCTTGACACCACTGTAATAGCTACACCTGACTGGTGATGTCACCTGATTCAGAGAAACTTCATTAACAATAGTTGATACGACTGGGTGCAATGGCTTATGCGTATAATCCCAACACTTTGGGAGGCCGAAGTGGGTGGATCACCTGAGGTCAGGAGTTCAAGACCAGCCTGGCCAACATGGCAAAACCCCATCTCTACTAAAAACACGAAAATTAGCCGGGCGTGGTGATGCATGCCTATAATCCCAGCTGCTCAGGAGGCTGAGGCAGAGAGAACTGCTTTAAAAAACCCAGGAGGCGGAGGTTGCAGTGAGCTGAGATTGCACCACTGCACTCCAGCCTGGGTGACAGAGCGAAACTCCACCTCAAAAAAAAAAAATAGTTGATACATACTTTTGACTTAGAACCAGTGCCTGACACTTGGCAGGCACACAGTAAATCTCTTATTATTCTCAGTATTACCATATACCTAAAGCAACAGAACATGCTCTAATGACAACTGATCACACTTTCCCAAAATATTAGTGAAATCCATAAAAGGACAACATCTTTTCTAACCCTGGTCAAGGACATTTACCACTTTCATGGCCTTTATTTTTATGATCCACTTTAGTCCACCTCAAACTGGTCTCTGTACAAAAACAGTCATCACCATTAGCCTTAGCAAGCTAGCACAGGAAAAGAAAACTAAATACTGCATGTTCTCACTTACAAGTAGGAGCTAAATGACAAGAACACATGGACACTTAGAGGGGAACAACACACACCGGGGCCTTTCAGAGGGTGGAGGGTGTGAGGAGAGAGGATCAGGAAAAATAACTGATCCTAAGGGGTACTAGGCTTAACATCTGAGTGACGAAATCATCTGTACAACGGTCCCCCCATGACACACGTTTACCTATGTAACAAACCTGCACACGTACCCCTGGACTTAAGATACAAGTTTAAAAAAACTGTCCTTGTCTAAGTAGTCTGTGTTCATAAATGCTTAAAATTCTATAAGGAACAGACTGTTCCTTAACTGTCATTCTAGTTTGCAACCTTTTAACTACTGTAGACACCTCCACTGTGATCAGATAAAATGGAGTCCTCTGTGGCTGCGTTTTACAAGCACCTTTGCTCTGTGGTGTTTGTGTGTGTATGTTTGTTTTGAGATGGAGTCTCACTTTGTCACCCAGGCTGGAGTGCAATGGGGCAATCTCTGCTCACTGCAGCCTCCACCTCCTGGGTTCAAGCAATTCTCCTGCCTCCGCCTCCAGAGTAGCTGTGATTACAGGCATGTGCCACCATGCCTGGCCTTTTTTTTTTTATTTTTAGTAAAGACGGGTTTTCACCATGTTGGTCAGGCTAGTCTCGAACTCCTGACCTCGTGATCCGCCTGCCTCAGGCTCCCAAAGTGCTGGGATTGCAGGCATGAGCCACCATGCCAGGTTGTTGTGTTTTTAATACACTTGGCATTAAAAAAAAAATAGTCTCCACTTTTATTGTACTGTGGGGTAGAAATCTTGGTTCATGATCAAGTGTAAAAAAATTATAATTTTATATTGTAACTAATCTTTTGTGTCACATCATGACACATGAAAAAAAATATATGGTCTCTCTAAAACTAGAACTTTTCTCCTTTTGCCAAGTGACAAATAAGGTCCAGTGAGAAAGGAGTGTTTAGAGCACCCAGGCTTTGGGAGCTGATGTAGTGAGGGGAAAAAGAGTTTCTATCCTATTTTTTTTTTTAACTAAGCTCATTTTACTGCCAGATCTAGCCAATTTTTGATGTCTCATGACCACAAGAGTATCTCTAAGGTGTAAGTCATCCCATCTTGTCCTTGGTATTTACTATATTAAGGTAGCTCTGAAACATCCTTTGTTCTACATGTCTGGTCCGCTCAGGAATCTTCTTGTTTCTTTCATCAGTGACGCACCTGAGACCATGGGAATCTGCAAGGCAAACAAGTTTTATTTCCTCAGACGTAACCCAGCTGCCTTTGCTCCTAGGCTCTTCCCAGCAAGATGGGCGTGGGGCAGCTCCCGGTCAGGTCTAACGGTATCCATACGTTTAGCACCTCCCCGTAGTCTCTTCTTCCTGCCGGCTTAGCAGGAACTCCTCTATCCTGAGTTGCTCTTCACAAATCTGTGTTGTTGTGTTCTCATTTGTGGACTCCTTCCCACTCCCACGTGGAGGTGTGGGCTTTAAGACCATGAAAGCCAGGAGGCCCCAGGGTCCTCAGGAAACAGACACTAAAGGGGAGATGCGGGAAGTGCTCTCAGGAGCACCACCTGTAAGGAAACTCTGCTATGGCGGCAGAATTGAGAAAACGCAGAAGTTCCACAAAGATGTGATTGCAGCAGAGGACACAGCTGATCTTAGAGACAGGGATGAAGCAGGCGTGGAGAGATGCCTTAAACTGAAGCCAACCCGAACCTTGTGCCCCCCACCCAGTAAAGTGCTGGCTAAGTGCTGTGGGAGAAGTGCTGCCCTAAAGAGAAATGTGACCTTGGACAAGGCTGCTCCTCTCAGTCATGGGCAACTCCTGGAGCCATGGGTAAGTTATACTGCTACCAGTTGAGGTATAAGTGCATCTGTCCTGAAGTGGGGGGTTGAGGTTGCTCACCACAGTGTCCGCGGCACCAGAGATTCTCAAACTTCAGCAGGATCAGAATCACTTGGAGGCGTTGTGAAAACAGATGGCTAGGCTCCATTCATTAGGACTGGATCGGGGCTGGAAAAACTGCATTTCTAACAAGTACCCAGGTACTTCTGATGCTGCTCTTTTAGGGCACGCTTCAAAATCTACTGCACTCCGGTATTCTAGGCTTATTCCACCAATTTTCCTTCAACAGAGTAAAAAACACCTTAAGTGTGTGGAAGTCCAAAGAGAAACAAAATAGCGGAAAACTGGAGGACAAGAAGCTAACAATATTTTTTTAATATACTGTTCTGCCATATTTGCTGAAATAATAGTTCTTTTTCTTTCTATGTTGGAGTTCTTTATACTTAGTTCCTTTTTCTTTACTTTCTCCTACTAATTAAATGGGTTTTTTTTTTCCTCTGTGATTATTTCCAGCATTTCCTTGTCAAATTTTCCCAAGCCTGGCAGTGAGAACTCCCAGTGTTGCCTCATTCTGATTTGCTCACTCATTTAGAAATTGTTGACTCTGCGCCTATAGTTTCATTTATTATAAATCTGAATCCACTCATGTGAAAAAGCTATATGCAATATAACGATTATCTTCACCAGTGTACGTTCTGGTAGTATCTAAAGGTAGGAAAAACCACACCCACAAAGCCGGGGTGGAAAAGGGCTTGGTGATCTTCATGCATTTCTGTAAATGACAGGATGACCCCTAAATCAATAATGTTTGCAAACAAGCACAATACAATATGTCAGTGTCTGTTAACTAGGCAGTTATCACTCACTGTGGCTGTACTTTTGCAATTTGAAGTACAACAGCAAAACTAGCATGAGTATATTTTTCCTTCTTTACAATTTCATGGATAGAAGATTTGCCTTTACCATAAATCTTAGCAACCACAGCATATGATTTTTTTTTTCTTTCCTTCTTGAAAACTTTCCCCTTCTCACTAAAAGGTAGCACTCAATGGCTTTGCTTTGGTGTATCTACATTGTCAACATCACTTCTTTTGTGCTTGGGGTCATTACCACATCAGACACAAGCACTGCAGTACAGCAACAGGGGCCCTGATAAACCAGATGGCTACTAAGCAATTTACAGGGTGGGTGGAGCATAGACAGCATGGAGATACTGAATTAAAGGAGGATTCACGTCCTGGGAGGGACAAAGTGGGAGGGAGTGAGATTTCATCACCCTACTCAGAACCTAGCATGATTTATAACTTGTGAATTGTTTATTTCTGGAGTTTCCCATTTAACATACTCAGACCATAGTTGACTGCAAGTAACTGAAACTGTGAAAAGTAAAACCTCAGATAAAGAGAGGGACTACTGTATACATTTTTCTTGGCATCATGGCTAATGAATGATGTGAAATTTTGAAATGTTTCATATTTCAACATTTTAATTTTTTTATTTTTATTTATTTTTATTTTTTTAGACAGAGTCTAACTGTGTCACCCAGGCTGGAGTGCAGTGGTGCGATCTGCAACCTCCACCTCCTGAGCTCCAGCGATTCTTCTACCTCAGCCCTCCAACTAGCTGGGATTACAGGTGCCTACCATCATGCTCAGCTAATTTTTGCATTTTTAGTAGATGGAGTTTCACCATGTTGGCCAGGCTGGTTTCAAACTCCTGACCTCAGGGGACCTGCCCAGTTTGACCACCCAAAGTGCTGGGATTACAGGCATAAGCCACCATGCCTGGCCCCATAATTCAAAATTTTTGAAGAACATCTATGAGAAAATAATGTCTGTATGAAATATTAGAAAAATTCAGGTTTTAAGGGTTAAAATTAAAATTTAGGGATGACTCTTACAATCGTCTTTAAAGATGTCAAGGATACCTGTCTTAGTCACCTCAAGCTGCAATAATAAATCTCCATAGTCTGGGAGGCTTAAGCAACAGAAATTTATTTTCCACATTTCTGAAAGCTGGAGGTCTGAAACTGGGTATGAGCAGATCCGGGTCTGATGAGGACCCTCTTCCAGGCTGCAGGCTGCCCTGACTTTTCATTGCATCCTCACTTGGAGCTAGAGAGCTCTCTGGGGTCCCTTTACAAGGGCACTAATCTCATTCATGACTGCTCCACCCTCTTAACCTAATTACCTCCCAAAGGCCACATCTTCTAGTATCATCTTACTGGGGGGTAGGATTTCAACATACAAATTTGGGAAGGTCAGAAGCATTTAGTTCATAACAGCATCTAAGAGGAAAGAGTGAGAAGAGTGGGGGAAATAGCCAGTATAAACATTCAATATCTGCTAAGAAACAAGGCACAATATAAACTAAAATAAGAAGTTTTCCTACGTAGCAGACAGTTCAACATTAATTGGGTACCCGAAAAAAAAATTGTATTCTCTGTTTTCCTGGGGATCTTAAAAAACAAAATAATATTATATTTTAAAACAGGATTAGGGGTGGTCCTATGAGGAGACAGATTAGTAGAATAGATGCCTGCTAAGTTCTCTCCCCACCCTAAGATTTTATCTTTTATAATCGCAGTTAGAGACATTCTGCTGGGCAAAATTGATTTCTGGCAAAGGACATATCTCCAAAGAGCCATTTTTCTGGCATTATATACAATTTTTATTGATGCCGTAATCTTCAAAGACTGAAGAGATGGCTCCCATGCAATCAAAATCCTTAGGCAGCTCTAGCTGTTTGCTTAGATTTATATTTCTGTGGTATCTTAAAGTTAATTCATTGTGACCCCAATCTAACTTATATTATGTAGAATCTGGTTAGCAATAAAAATATGAGGCCACAGTAACGTAAATGTGGAGCATAACTCTATCCAAAAATATTTGAAAATGCTGTCTATATCACATAAAATTGTATTTTTCTCATATTAGTTTATTTTCACTTACAGGGTTTTATAAGGATCAGGTTAATCAATAGAGGAAAAAAAAAATCCTGAAAGGGCTGGACTCAAAGAAAAATTTCTAAGCTATCATGTGTATACTTTTGCCATCCTAAAATATAGATTGTGACCAAAGTACAGGAAGCTAGAATGAAGAATAGAAACTTGAAGAAATGAAAGTGATTTCAAGAATGTAAATTCTCTCAACCCGGAAATTCTCTTAAGCTCTTTTCTGTGTATCAAAATTCTATTGTACCGCTAAAGTCCAGTTAAAATATCACCTTGTCTTGGAAACCCTCCACTACCCCTACAATCTTACAATGGAACCAGTCAGATAGCCCTGAATTTCAATCGTAATTTCAGATACTACATATAGAAGCTTGGATATTTTACTTAATATCTCTTAACCTCAAAATAAAATTGGCACACATATGTTTGTGAGAACATCTACCACAGTGTCAGAGACAGTATAAGTATTCATTTAACATCAGTCATCTCCCCCAAACTGTCAGAAGGTATTGTTTTTACATTTCTGATAGCGATTATTTTATTCTCCTTGACAAAATCACTATTGCTTACATGTCTGCACATATTGTATAAATATAATTTCCTTAGGACCAAGTACTGTGCTTTGGTCATATTTACAAATTCTTGATGGCTAATATGGTCATTTGTATAATTGGTACCAAAAATGTGTATGTGTCAAACATATTTTTCTTAATCTCCAAAGCTCGAAAACTACTACATATCCAACATTTCTAAAGATACTAGAAATGTTTTTAGTAGCAGAAAATATTCATCATGCTCTCACCCTCTGGCATAAAGTCCTATGTAAACAAAAAATTATTAGCAAAAACTGAAGACAAGCTGTCATTTTCTAAAAGGTACTGCCATTCCATTATCTGAGATGATTTCAGGGACATCATGAATAAAAGGGAGAAGAAAAATAAAGAGTGTCAAGACTATATGGAGAGAAAAAGTTAATCCTGGCTATTATTATTTTAATATAACACCTAACAAATTGAGTATGCATGATCAGAATTTTAAAATTAGGGCAGTGTAAGAGAAAAGAACTCGCAACACAAAGACAAACTGCCTTTACCAATTTGGTGAATTTCCTTTCACATGCTTTACATATTTCTGATCACACTGTATAAATGATGTCTGTCTTTTTTGTTGTTGTTTATTCAACAACATATATAGTAATAAGAAAATTTATGTTATTACAAACTCTTTTGAAACATTTTATTTGTTAAATATGCCCTTGTGTGTATATATAATAACTATATAATCTTTCTCTTTCATTGGGGACTCTTTAAGTTCTAAATTTTATTTTATACTCACTTAAAGAATTTTTAAAAGAAATACAGTTATTGTATTGAAATTTAAACCACTAGATCTGTCTAAATGATATCATCAAAAGAGCTTAAAATATTTAACAAATTATTTTATCTAATAAATTATTAAGAATTATTTCATCTAGTTGGTTAAAGGATGCAAAATTTCAGTTAGATAGGAGGAGTAAGTTCAAGAGATCTATTGTACAACATGGTAACCCCAGTTAAGGTTATATATATATAAAACATATATGTATAGATATGTGACATGTTACATATATATAGATCCATAGATATATAACATGTTGCATATATTATATATAAATGCATAGATATAAAACAAGTTATATATATTACATATATAACATTAACTGTAGTTACCATGTATATATATGGTAAAAACAATTTTATATGTGTGTGTGTGTATGTGTATATATATATATATATATATTTTTTTTTTTTTTTTTTTCTGAAGACAGAGTGATCGGCCAGCCTCAGCCTTCCAAAGTGCTGAGATTAGAGGTGTGAGCCACCATGCCCAGCCTTATTTTCTGAAGACAGAGTATCACTCTGTTACCCAGGCTAGAGTACAATGGCAAAATCTTGACTCCCTGCAACATCCACCTCCTGGGTTTAAGCAATTCTCCTGCCTCAGCTTCCCGAGTAGCTGGGACTACAGGCATGCACCACCATGCCCAGCTAATTTTATGTTTTTAGTAGAAACAAGGTTTCACTATGTTGGCCAGGCTGTTCTCAAACTCCTGGCCTCAAGTGGTTTATTTGGTAACTTAGTTGAATATGTTTTCCTCAGGCCCTCCAAGATGTGTCCTTAACTGTTTTCTCTGGCCTCATTCTCTACATGTGCCCTATCCATAGTCTTAAATCCAATTTTTTTTTTTTTTTTTTTTTGAGCATTTTGTTCCCAGGCGCCAGGCTGGAGTGCAGTGGCAGGATCTCAGTTCACTGCAACCTCCGCCTCCTGGGTTCAAGCAGTTCTCCTGCCTCAGCCTCCCAAGTAACTGAGACTATAGGGGTGCGCCACCATGCGCAGCTAATTTTTTTTGTATTTCTGCAGAGACAGGGTTTCACTATGTTGGCCAGGATGGTCTTGATCTCTTGACCTCATGATCTGCCCACCTCGGCCTCCCAAAGTGCTAGGATTACAGGCGTAAGCCACCATGCCTGGCCTAAATCCAATTTAAAAAAAATAATAATTTCACGTTTCCTGGCATACTCCAGGCCTTCCCACTCTCATCTCTATGTGTTGAAACTGTATCCTTCCCTTACTTTAATGCCTATTTCAAACATTATTTTCTGCTTTATGCCCTTTCAAATATCTCTCATGGGTTGTGATTTTTCCTTTCTTTAAACCCTCATAGTACTTTTACTTTTTTTTTAATTCATTTATTGTACTTCAAGTTCTGGGTACATGTGCAAAAAGTGCAGGCTTGTTACATAGGTACATGTGCCATGGTGGTTTGCTGCATCCATCAACCCATCGTCTACATTAGGTATTTCTCCTAATGTTATCCCTCACCTAGCCCCCAACCCCCAACGGGCCCTGGTGTGGGATGTTCCCCTCCATGTGTCCGTGTATTCTGATTGTTCAACTCCCACTTATAAGTAAAAACATTTGGTGTTTGGTTTTCTGTTCTTACGCCAGTTTGCTGAGAATGATGGTTCCAGCTTCATCTATGTCCCTACAAAGGACATGAACTCATCCTTTTTTATGGCTGCATAGTATTCCATGGTGTATAATGTGCCACATTTTCTTTATCCAGTCTATCATTGATGGGCATTTGGGTTGGTTCCAAGTATCTGCTATTGTGAACAGTGCAGCAATGAACATACGTGTGCATGTGTCTTTATAATAGAATGATTTATAATCCTTTGGATATATACCCATTAATGGGATTGCTGGGTCAAATGGTATTTCCAGTTCTAGATCCTTGAGGAATTGCCACACTGTCTTCCACAATGGTTGAACTAATTTACACTCCCACTAACAGTGTAAAAGCATTCCTATTTCTCCACATCCTCTCCAGCATCTGTTGTCTACAGATTTTTTAATGATTATCATTCTAAGTGGCATGAGATGGTATCTCAATGTAGTTTTGATTTGCATTTCTCTAATGACCAGTGATGATGAGCATTTTTTCCTGTTTGTTGGTTGCATAAATGTCTTCTTTTGAGAAGTGTCTGTTCATATTCTTCACCCACTTTTTGATGCCGTTGTTTTTTCTTTTTCTCATAAATTTCTCTAAGTGCCTTGTATATTCTGGTTATTAGCCCTTTGTCAGATGAGTAGATTGCAAAAATTTTTTCCCATTCTGTTGGTTGCTGGTTCACTCTGATGGTAGTTTGTTTTGCTGTGCAGAAGCTCTTAAGTTTAAGTAGATCCTGTTTGCCAATTTTGGCTTTTGTTGCCATTGCTTTTGCTGGTTTAGTCATGAAATCCTTGCCCATGCCTATGTCCTGAATTGTATTGTCTAGGTTTTCTTCTACGGTTTTTGTGGTGTTAGGTCTCATGTTTAAATCTTTAATCCATCTAGAGTTACTTTTGTATAAGGTATAAGGAAGGGATCCAGTTTCAGCTTTCTGCATATGGCTAGCCAGTTTTCTCAACACCATTTATTAAATAGGAAATCCTTTCCCCGTTGCTTGTTTTTAACAGGTTTGTTAAAGGTCAGATGATTGTAGATGTGTTGCATTGTTTCTGAGGCCTCTTTGCTGTTCAATTGGTCTATATATCCGTTTTGGTACCAGTACCGTGCTGTTTTGATTACTGAAGCCTTGTATTATAGTTTGAAGTCAGGTACCATGATGTCTCTAGCTTGTTTTTTTGTTTTGTTTTGTTGATGTTGTTGTTGTTGCTTTTGCTTAGGATTGTCTTGGCTATCCAGCCTCTTCTGTGGTTCCATATGAAGTTCAAGGTGGTTTTTTCCAATTCTGTAAAGAAAGTCGATGGTAGCTTGATGGGTATAGCATTGAATCTATAAATTACTTGGGGCAGTATGGCCATTTTCACAATATTGATTCTTCTTTACCATGAGCATGTAATGCTTTTCCATCTTTTTGTGTCCTCTCATACTTCCTTGAGCAGTGGTTTGTAGCTGTCCTTGAAGAGATCCTTCAAATCCCTTGTTAATTGTATTCTTAGTATTTTATTCTCAACAAACAAACAAACAAAAGAATTAAAAGTATTTTATTCTCTTAGTAGCAATTGTTAATGGAAGTTCACTCATGATTTGGTGCTCTGTTTGTCTGTTATTGGTGTATAGGAATGCTTGTGATTTGCTGAAGTTCCTTATCAGCTTCAGGAGATTTGAGGCTGAGATAATAGGGTCTTCTAAATATACGATCATGTCATCTGCAAATAGAGACAATTTGACTTCTTCTTTTCCTAATAGAATACCCTTTATTTCTTTTTCTTGTCTGATTGTTCTGGCCAGAACTTTCAACACAATGTTGAATAGGAGTGGTGATAGAGGGCATCCTTGTCTTGTACCAGTTTTCAAAAGGAATGCTTCCAGTTTTTTCCCATTCAGTATGATATTGGCCATAGGATTGTCATAAATAGCTCTTATTATTTTGAGATATGTTCCACTGATACCTAGTTTATTGAGAGTTTTAGCATAAAGGACTGTTGAATTTTGTTGAAGACCTTCTCTGCATCTATTGAGATAAACATGTGGTTTCGTCTTTGGTTCTGTTTATGTGATGGATTACGTTTACAGATTTGCATATGTTGAACCAGCCTTGCATCCCCGGGATGAAGGCTACTTGATCGTGATGGATAAGATTTTTCACATGCTGTTGGATTTGGTTTGCCAGTATTTTATTGAGGACTTTCACATCAATGTTCATCATGGATATTGGCCTAAAATTTTTTTTTAGTTGTGTCTCTGCAAGGATTTGGTATCGGGATGATGTTGGTCTCCTAAAATGAATAAGGAAGGATTCCCTCTTTTTGTATTGTTTGGAATAGTTTCAGAAGGAATGGTACCAGCTCCTCTTTGTAATTCTGGTAGAATTTGGCTGTGAAATCTGGTCTTGGACTTTTTTTGTTAGTAGGCTATTAATTGCTGCCTCAATTTCAGACCTTGTTATTGGTCTATCCAGGGATTAAACTTCTTCTTGGTTTAGTCTTGGGAGATTGTAAGTGTCCAGGAATTTACCCATTTCTTCTAGATTTACTGGTTTCTGTGCCCAGAGGTTTTTGTATTAATCTTCGATGGTAGTTTGTATTTCTGTGGAATCAGTGGTGATATCCCCTTTATCATTTTTTATTGCATCTATTTGATTCTTCTCTCTTCTTTTTTATTAGTTAGGCTAGTAGTATATCTATTTTGTTGATCTTTTCAAAAAACCAGCTCCTAAGTTTGTTGATTTTTAGGGGTTTTTTATAACTTTATCTCCTTCAGTTCTGCTCTGATCTTAATTATTTCTTGTCTTCTGCTAGCTTTTGAGTTTGTTGGATCTTGCTCCTGTAGTTCTTTTAATCGTGAAGTTAGGGTGTCAATGTTAAATATTTTCCCACTTCTCTTGTAGGCATTTAGTGCTGTAAATTTCCATCTAGACACTGCTTTAAATGTGTCACAGAGATTCTGGTATGTTGTGTCTCCATTTTTGTTGGTTTCAAAGAACATCTTTATTTCTGCCTTCATTTTGTTATTTATCCAATAGTCATTCATGAGCAGGTTGTTCAGTTTCCATGTAGTTGTGCAATTTTGAGTGAGTTTCTTAATCCTGAGTTCTAATTTGATTGCACTGTGGTCTGAGAGACTGTTTGTTATGATTTCTGTTCTTTTGCATTTGCTAAGGAGTGTTTTACTTCCATTTATGTGGTCAGTTTTAGGATAAGTGTGATGTGGTGCTGAGAAGAAAGTATATTCTGTGGATTTGAGATGGAGAGTTCTATTGACGTCTATTAGGTCCGCTTGTTCCAGATCTGAGTGCAAGTCCTGGATATCCTTGTTAATCTTCTGTCCTGTTGATCTGTCTAATATTGACAGTGGAGTGTTAAAGTCTCTTTGTAGGTCATTAAGAACTTGCTTTATGTATCTTGGTGCTCCTGTATTGGGTGCATATATATTTAGGATAGTTAGCTCTTCTTGTTGCATTAATCCCTTTGCCATTATGTAATTCCCTTCTTTGTCTCTTTTGATCTTTGTTGGTTTAAAGTCTATTTTATCAAAGACTAGGATTGCAACTCCTACTTTTTTTTTTTTTT
>NW_016107916.1:51770-59653 GCF_001604975.1 Cebus imitator | reverse complement strand
TTTCCTCTCCATTTGCTTGGTAAATCTTCCTCCATCCCTTTATTTTGAGCCTATGTGTGTCTTTGCACATGAGATGGATCTTCTGAATACAGCACACTGATGGGTCTTGACTCTTTATCCAATTTGCCAGTGTGTGTCTTTTAATTGGTACATTTAGCCCTTTTACATTTAAGGTTAATATTGTTATGTTGTGAAGTTGATCCTGCCATTTTGATGCTAGCTGGTTGTTTTTCCCATTAGCTGATGCGGTTTTTTCATAGTGTTGATGGTCTTTACAATTTGGTATGTTTTTGCAGTGGCTGATACAGATGTTCCTTACCATGTTTAGTGCTTCCTTCAGGAGCTATTGTAGAGCAGGCCTGGTGGTGATGAAATCTCTCAGCAGTTGCTTGTCCATAAAGGATTTTATTTCTCCTTCACTTATGAAGCTTAATTTGGCTGGATATGAAATTCTGGGTTGAAAATTCTTTTCTTTTAAGATGTTGAATTTTGGCCCCCACTCTCCTCTGGCTTGTAGAGTTTCCACTGAGGGATCCGCTGTGTGTCTGATGGGCTTCCCTTTTTGGGTAACCTAATCTTTCTCTCTGGCTGCCCTTAGCAATTTTTCCTTCATTTCAACTCTGGTGAACCTGATGATTATTTGCCTTGGGATTGCTATTCTCGAGGAATACCTTTGTTGTGTTCTCTGTATTTCCTGTACTTGGATGTTGGCCTGCCTTGGTAAGTTGGGGAAGCTCTCCTAGATAATATCCTGAAGAGTGTTTTCCAGGTTGGTTTCATTCTCCCTGTCACTTTCAGGTACACTGATCAAACATAGATTTTGTCTTTTCACATAATCCCATATTTATTGGAGGCTTTGTTCATTTCTTTTCACTCTTTTTTCTCTAATCTTGCCTCTACCTTTATTTCATTGAGTTATCTTCAATCTCTGATATACTTTCTTTCACTTGATTGATTTGGCTATTGAAACTTGTGTATGCTTCACGAAGTTCTTGTGCTATGTTTTTCAGCTCCATCAAATTATTTATGTTCTTCTCTATGCTGGTTATTCTAGTTAGCATTTCATCTAACCTTTCTTCAAGGTTCTTAGCTTCCTTGCATTGGGTTAGAACATGTTCATTTAGCTTGGAGAATTTTATTATCCACCTTCTGAAGCCTGCTTCTGTCAACTCATCAAATTCACTCTCCATCCAGTTTTGTTCCCTTGCTGGTGAGGAGTTGTGATCCCTTGGAGGAGAATAGGTGTTCTGGTTTTTGGAGATTTCAGCTTTTTTGCATTGGTTTCTTCCTATCTTCTTGGATTTATCTACATTTGGTCTTTGAAGTTGGTGACTTGTGGATGGGGTCTCTGAGTGGACATCCTTTCTGTTGATGTTGAAGCTATTTATTTCTGTTTGTTAGTTTTTCTTCTAACAGTCAGGAGCCTCTGGTGCAGGTCTGCTGGAGTTTGGTGGAGGTCCACTCCAGACGCTGCTTGCCTGGGAATCACCTGTGGGAGCTTAGAACAACAAAGATTGCTGCCTGTTCCTTCCTCTGGTAGCTTCCAGATGTCAGCCAGAGCTCTCCTGTATGAGGTGTCTGTCAGCCAGGATACATGAGGGTCAAGGAGCCACTTGAGGAGGCAGTCTGTTCCTTATCAGAGCTCAAGCACTGTGCTGGGAGATCCCTTCAGAGCTGCTGGGCAGGGACATTTAAGTCTGCTGAAGCAAACCCACAACCACCCCCTTTCCCAGGTGCTCTGTCCCAGGAAGGTGGGGGCTTTATTTATAAGTCACTGACAGGCTGCTGCCTTTTCTCAGAGACACCCTGCCCAGCAAGAAGGGAGTCTAGTTGACAATCTGCCTGCAGAGCCCTTGTTGAGCTGCAGCGGGCTCTACCCAGTAGCTATGTAATCTTCCTAGAGAGTTTGTTTACACAGGCGAGGTTAAAACTGCCTTCCAGAGACTGGGCAATGGCAGATGCCCCTCACCTCATGGAGCTAGAACTTCCCAGGTCGAGCTTAGACTGCTGTGCTAGCTGCAAGAATTTCAAGCCAGTGGATCTTAGCTTGCTGCTCTTTGTGTGTGTGGGACCCACTGAGCCAGATCACTTGGCTCCCTGCCTTCAGCCCCCTCTTTTAGAGGAATTAGCGGTTCTGTCTGGCTGGTGTTCCAGGCACCACTGGGGTATGAAAGAAAAAAAGAAACTGCTGCAGCTAAAATGGCCACCCAGTTTTGTGCTGGATACCTGGGGCACTGGTGGTGTAGGCACCAGAGGGAATCTCCTGGTCTGCAAGTTGTAAAGATCATAATAGTGTAGTATCTGAGCCAGAGTGTCACAAAAAGTCCCTAATGGCTTCCCCTGGCTAGGAGAGGGAGTCCTCCAGCCACTTGTGCTGCCTGGGCAAGGTGATGCCCCACCCTGCTTCAGATTGCCATCCTTGGGCTACACCCACTGTCTAACCAGTCACAGTGAGATGAACCTGGTACCGAGGTTGGAAATGCAGAGATCACTTGCCTTCTGGATCACTCTCACTGGGAACTGCAGACTGGAGTTCTTCCTATTGCACATTTCATCTCTTCTATAGCATTTTGCTTACTGCATACAGCATTTTAGTATAGTTGAGTCTGTATTTACTATCTCTGATAGAATTGTAAAGACTTTTATGGTAAAGACTTTGTTCTATAGAATATTGCTTCTTTATCTTCCCATTAATTTTTATTTAATATTTAGAGCATAATTATTTAATACCTGCTATGCTGCAGGCCCTGTGCTGGGTCACAAAAAACTTAAAGTGGAAACACATAGGCCCCCTCACAGGGCATAGCAAAAGCACAAAACAGCATAAGTTGGAGGACATGAGATGTAGCATTCCAGGTAGAAGAAATAGAATCAAGAAATAACGGAGTTAAGAGAGTGTGTGGTGATTTCAAAGATCTGAAAGGAATACAACAGGACTGAAGCATAAAACAAAGGTGATAAGCATGAAAATTATAGGTAGAGCCAGATCATCATGAAATTAACCCAAACGCCCAGCATGAAATCAATCCAAATGCCCATCAAGGACAGACTGGATAAAATGTGGTACATATACAGTATGGAATACTATGCAGCCATAAAAAGGAATCAAGTTTATGTTTTCTGCAGGAATATGGATGGAGCTGGAAGCCATTATCCTCAGCAAACTAACACAGGAATAGAAAACCAACCACATGTTCTCAGTTATAAGTGGGAGATGAGCAATGAGAACACATGGACACAGGGAGGGGAACAATACACACTGGGGCCTGTCTGAAGACGGGGTGGGGGAAGGGAGAGCATCATGATAAATAGCTAATGTATGCTGGCCTTAATACCTAGGTGATGTGTTGATAAATGCAGCAAACCATGATGGCATATGTTTACCTATGTAACAAACCTGCACATCCTGCACATGCACCCCAGACCTTAAAATCAAAATAAAAAATTATTTAAAAGAACATCATAATAGAATTGCTCAAAACCAATGACAGGGAGAAAAATCTTAAAACAGCAAGCAACAAGATGCTTTGTAACAAGTTAAGAATTTTAGTAGATTTCTCTTCAAAAATAATGCAAGTGAAAAAAATGGATTACGTTTTCAAAGTATTAAAAAGAACTGTCAAAATAGAATTCTTAGCCCCCCAAAAAATCGTTTCAATACAGGAATGACTCAGAGATATTGCAGGTTCAATTCCAGACCACCACAATAAAGCAAATATCAAAATAAAGCAAGTCACACAAAATTGTTGGTTTTCTAGTACACATAAAAGTTATGTTTATATTACAATTTAGTCCACTAAGTTTACAATAGCATTATGTTTTTTTAAAAGCAAAGATCTTGAGTTACAGGAGAGATCATAACAAACGGGAGGCAGGACTAGATTGCAGCCCCCACTCAGATGAACAGAGCAGCATGTGGAGGCTTGCATCCTTAACTTTTGCTCCAGAACAACTGCAGGAATAAATCATGAAAGCCAAGAGAACCCACAGACCCTCTGAAGGAAGCAGATTTCTCCCGAAGGACCTGGGAGACACCGTAAATACTATGAGTGCCCAAACTGTGGAAGTGGGAAAGGGGGATCATCCACCCCCAAACACACACCCTCACTGGGGAAGCTGAAGGTCTAGATGGTGGGAGAAGTTTCTTACCTGGAGCTGAGTCCATTTAGAGAGCCAAGCAAAACACAGGGATAGAGGAAGCAGCAGGAAAAGGCCTGTGGGCTTGCTGGGTCCCCTAGCAAGACATTTCTGCCTTGCCTCACAGAAGTGCTTAGGGAAGGTGGCCAGAAGCACTAGGAAAAGGCCACAGGGAGAAGGAAACATCCAAGTGAATTTGTATCAATTTGAATTCATCTAGAAGTTTCCTGGCCAGAACTCAGGGGAGGGTATGAATCTGGTGTGCAGACTCCACAGCCAAGGGAAGCATGAAAGCCCTACTTGCTTTCACAGCTGGTGGGGTGGGTAGCCTGGGGCAAGTTCTCAGCCCTGCTCACTCACTGCCTGGAAGCACACTTGGTGCTGTTGGAGGGGACACAATGGGAGTGAGACTGGCCTTTGGGTTGCATGGGAGTTGGGTGAGGCCTGTTACTGTCAGCTTTCCCCCACTTCCCTAACAACCTGCATGACACAGTAGAGGTGGCCATAATCCTCCTAGGAACATAACTCCATTGACCTAGGAACCACACCCCCATCTCCCACAACAGTTGCAGCAAGGCCTACCCAAGGAGAGTCTAAGCTCAGACATGCTTAAGCCTGCCCCCACCTAATGGTCCTTCCCTATTCACCCTGGTATCTGAAGACAAAGGGGGTATACTCTTAGGAGTTCTAAGGCCCTGCCCACTGCCTGATACCTCTCCATGCTACCACAGGTGAGGCTCTCTTTAAAGCGCCACCTCCAGCAGGAGGCCAATCAGCCCAAAAATAGTGAGTTAAACAACCAGAGCTAAGAATACTCACAGAGTTCATTTCACCACTCTGCCACTTCCATCAGAGCAGGGGGTGCTGATATCCATAGCTTAAAGACCCACAAACAGTTCATATCACAGTACTCTGTGCAGACAACTTCCAGTCCCAGCACAGAGCCTCTTAGACTGGCTGGGTGGCTAGATCCAGAAGAGAGACAGTGATCACTACAGCTTGGCTCTCAGGAAGACACATCCCTAGGAAAAGGGGGAGAGTACCACATCAAGGGAGCACCCCATGGGACAAAAAAATCTTAGCAACAGCCTTCAGACCTTTCCTCTGACAGAGACTACACAAATGAGAAGAAACCAGAAAACCAACCCTGGTAATACAACAAAACAAGGTTCTCTAACAACCCCACAAAAAGCGTACTAGCTCACCAGCAGTGGATCCAAACCAAGAAGAAATTCCTGATTTACCTGAAAAAGAATTCAGGAGGTTGATTATTAAGCTATTCAGGGGAGCACAAGACAAAGGCAAAGCTCAATTTAAGGAAGTGAAAAAATGGTACAAGAAATGAAGGGAGAAATTCTCAATGAAATAGATAGCATAATTAATAAACATTCAGGAAACAATGAACACACATAAAAATGCAAAATGCTCTGGAAAGTCTCAACCATAGAAATGAACAAGCAGAAGAAAGAACTTCAGAGCTTGAAGACAAGGTTTTCAAATTAACCCAATGTAACAAAGACAAAAAAGAATATGAAAATATGTACAACGACTCCAAGAAGTCTGGGATTATGTTAAATGACCAAACCTAATAATAATTGGTGTTCCCAAGAAAGAAAAGAAATCCAAAAGTTTGGAAAACATATTTGGGGAAATAATTGAGGAAAACTTCCCCAGCCTTGCTAGAGACCTATGCATATAAATACAAGAAGCCCAAAGAACCCATGGAAAATTCATGACAGAAAGATCATTGCCTAGCCCCATTATCATAAGGTTATCTAAAGTTAAGATGAAGGAAAGAATCCTAAGAGGTGTGAGACAAAAGCACCAGGTAACCTATAAAGGAAAACCTATCAGGTTAATAGCAGATGTCTCAGCAGAAACCCTACAAGCTGGAAGGGATAAGGACCCTATCTTCAGCCTCTTAAAACAAAACAATTATCAATGGGGACTTTTGTATCCAGCAAAAATACGCTTCATAAATGAAGGAAAAATACAGACTTTTTCAGATAAACAAATGGAGAGAGTATTCACCACTATATCAAGCCAGCACTGTAAGAACTGACAAAAGGAGCTGTAAATATTGAAACAAATTCTGGAAACACATCAAAACAGAACATCTTTAATGCATGAATCTCACAGAACCTATAAGACAAAAACACAATTTAAGAACGAAAGGTATACAGGCAACAAATAGCATGATGAATGGAATGGTACCTCACATCTCAATACTAGTGTTGAATGTAAATGGCCTAAATACTCCACTTAAAAGATATAGAATTGCAGAATGGATAAGAATTCACCAACCAACTATCTGCTGCCTTCAAGAGATTCACCTAACATGTAAGGACTCACATCAACTTCAGGTAAGGGGTGAAAAAACCATTCCATGCAAATGGACACAAAAAGCAAGCAGGAGTATCCATTCTTATGTCAGGCAAAACAAACTTTAAAGCAACAGCAGTTTAAAATGACTAACAGGGACATTATATGATTATAAAAGGCCTTGTCCAACAGGAAAATATCACAATCCTAAGTATATATGCACCTAACACTGGAGATACCAAATTTGTAAAACAGTTACTAATAGACCTAAGAAATGAGATAGTCAGCAACACAATAATAGTGGGAGACTTCAATACTCCACTGACAGCACCAGACAGGTCATCAAGACAGAAAGACAACAAAGAAACAATGGCATTAAATTCTACCCTGGAACAAATGGACTTAATAGATATTTACAGAACATTCTACAACCACAGAATATGCATTCTACTCATCAGCCCATGGAACTTTCTCCAAGATAGACCATATGATAGGCCATAAAACAAGCCTCAATAAATTTAAGAAATATGAAATTATATCAAGCAGTCTCTCAGATCACAGTGGAATAAAACTGGAAATCAACACCTAAAGGAAACCTTCAAAACCATGTAACTATATGGAAATTAATAACCTGCTCCTGAATGATCATTGGGTCAAAAATGAAATCAAGATAAGAATTAAAATATTCTTTGAACTGAACTACAATGGTGACAAAACATATCAAAACCTCTGGGATACACCAAAGACAGTGCTAAGAGGAAGTGTATAGCCCTAAATGCCTACATTAGAAGGTTTGAAATAACACAAACAATCTAAGGCCACACACCTCAAGGAACTAGAAGAACAAGAACAAACCAAACCCAAACCCAGCAGAAAAAAGGAGATAACCAACAACAGAAATAAAATTGAAACCAAAAAATACAAAAGATAAATGAAACAAAAAGCTGGTTCCTTGAAAAGATAAATAAAAATTGATAGACCATTCACAGTTTCCCAGTACAAAAAAAGGAGAGAAAATGAAAATAAGCTCAATTAAAAACAAAACAGGATATGTTACAACTGATGCCACAGAAATACAAAAGACCATTCAAGGCTACTATGAACACCTTTATTTGCATAAATTTGGAAACCTAGAGACAGATAAATTCCTGGAAAGATACAACCCTCCTAGCTTAAATCAGGGAGAATTAGATACCGCGAACAGAACAGACCTACAACAAGCAGTAAGATTGAAGTGGTAATTAAAAATTACCAACCAAAAAAAGTCTATGACAAGATGAATACACAGCAGAAGACATTTAAAGAAGAATTGGTACCAATCTTATTGACACTATTCAAAAGATAGAGAAAATCACTTTATGAAGCCAGCATCATTCTAGTACCAAAGCTAGGAAAGGACATAATTAAAAAAAAAAAAAAAAAAA
>NW_016107916.1:16656-51750 GCF_001604975.1 Cebus imitator | reverse complement strand
AAAAAAAAAAAAAAAAAAAAAAAAAAACTACAGGTCAATATTCCTGATGGACATAAATGCAAAAATCCTTAAGAAAATACAAGCCAACCAAATCCAATGACATATCAAAAAGTTAATCCAGCATGATCAAGTGGGTTTCACACCAGGGATGCAGCAATGGTTTAACATATGCAAGTCAATAAATGTGATATAGCATATAAACAGATTTAAAAATAAAAATCACATGACCATCTCAACAGATGCAGAAAAAGCATTTGACGAAATCCAGCATCACTTTATAATTAAAACTCTCAGCAAAATCGGCATACAAGAGACAAGCTTCAATGAAATAAAAGCCATCTATTGCAAACCCACAGCCAACATAATACTGAATGGGGAAAAGTTGAAACCATTCCTTCTGAGAACTGGAACAAGACAAGTATGCCCACTCTCACCACTTTTCTTCAACATATTACTGGAAATCCTAGCCAGAGCAATCAAATGAGAGAAAGAAATAAAGGTCATTCCAAATAGATAAAGAGGAAGTCAAACTGTCACTGTTTGCTGATGATATGATTGTTTACCTAGAAAACCCTAAAGACTCCTTCTAGAAAGCTCCTAGAAGTGATTTTTTAAAAAATCAGCAGTTTCCCGGTACAAAATTAATGTACACAAATTAGTGGCTCTTCTATATACCAACATGGACCAAGCTGAGAATCAAATCAAGAACTCAATCCCTTTTACAATAGCTGCAAATATTAAATAAAATACTTAGGAATATACCTAATCAAGGAGGTGAAAGACCTCTACAAGGGAAACTACAGAACACTGCTGAAAGAAATCACAGATGACACAAAAAAATTGAAACATATCCCATGCTCATGGGTGGATAGAAACAATATTGTAAACTCAAAAGCAATCTACAAATTCAATACAATTCCCATCAAAATACCACCATAATTCTTCAAAGACTAGAAGAATTCATATGGAACCAAAAAAGGGCCCACATAGCCAAAGGAGGAATAAGCAAAAAGAACACATCTGAAGGCAACACATTACCTGATTTCAAACTATGCTATAAGGTTATACTCACCGAAACAACATGATACTGCTACAAAAATAGGCACATAGACCAATGGAACAGCATAGAGAACCCAAATACTCACAGCCAACTGATCTTCAACAAAGCAAACAAAAACATAAAGTGGAGAAAGGAAACTCTATTCAACAAATGATGCTGGGATAATTGGCAAGCCACCTGTAGGCTTCATCACTCACCTTTTGCAAAAATCAACTCAAGATGTATCAAGAACTTAAAATCTAAGACCTGAAACTATAAAAATACTAGATGATAACACTGGGAAAAAATCCTTCTAGCCATTGGCTTAGGCAAGGATTTTATGACCAAGATCTTAAAAGCAAATGCAATAGAACCAAAGATTAATAGCTATGACTTAATAAAACTAAGGAGATTTTGCACATCAAAAGGAACAGTCAGCAGAGTAAACAGACAACCCACAGAGTGGGAGGAAATCTTCACAATCTATACATCTGACAAAATACTAATATCCAGAATCTACAATAAACTCAAACAAATTAGCAAGAAAAAAATAAATAATCCCATCAAAAAGTGGGCTAAGGTCATGAATAGACAGTTCTCCAAAGAAGATATGCAAATAGCCAATAAACATATGAAAAAATGCTCAACATCATTAATGATCAGGGAAATGCAAATGAAAACCAAAATGCAATACCGCCTTACTCTTCAATGAATGGCGATAATCAAAAAATTTTAAAAAAATAGATGTTGGCATGGATGCAGTGAACTGGGAATACTTCGACATTGCTGGTGGGAAGGTAAACTAGAATAATAACTATGGAAAACAGTGTGAAGAATTTTCAAAGAACTAAAAGTAGAATTACCATTCGATCTAGCAATCCCACTACTGGGTATCTACCCAGAGGAAAAGAAGTCATTATTCAAAAAAGATATTTGCACATGCATATTTATAGCAGCACAATTCGCAATTGCAAAAATTTGGAACCAACACAAATGCCCATGAATAAACAAGTGAAAAAGAAACTATGGTATATATGATGGAATACTACTCAGTCATAGGAAGGAATAAATTAATGGCATTCACAGTGGCCTGGGTGTTGGAGACTATTATTCTAAATGAAGTAACTCCAAGCATCGTATGTTCTCACTCATAAATCGGAGCTAACCTATGAGGATGCAAAGGCATAAGGATGACACAGTGGACTTTGGGGACTCAGAGGTTAAGGGTGGGAAGGGGGTGAGGGATAAAAGACTACAAATTATATGCAATGCGTACTGCTCAGGAGATGGGTGCACCAAATCTTACAAGTCACCGCTAAAGAACTTACTCATGTAACCAAACACCACCTGTTCCCCAATAACCTATGGAAATAATTTTTTTAACTAAGTAAATAAATAAGAGTTAATTACATGAAAAAAAATCTTAATTTACAATCATTTGTCATTCAAAATGTTGATAATCATCTGAGTTTTCAGCAAGTCATAATCTTTTTGCTGATGAAGGATCTTGCCTCGATGTTGATAGCTGATGAGTGCATCAGGGTGGTGGGTGCTAAAGGTTGAGGTTGCCATGGCTATTCTTTAAAATAAGATGACAGTGATGTTTCCTGCATCAATTGACTTCCGTCCACAAAAGATTTGTCTGTAGTATGTGATGTAATGCTGCTTGATAGCATTTTACTCACAGTAGAACTTTATTCAAAATTAGAGTCAATCTTCTCAAACTGTCCTGCTTTATCAACTAAGTTTATAAAATAGTCTAAATCCTTTGTTGCCATTTAAACAATGTTCACAGCATCTTCAAATGAAGTAAATTCCATCTCAAGAAACCACTTTATTTGCTCATCCATAAGAAGCAACTTATCCTTTCAAGTTTTATCATGAGATTAAAGCAATTTAGTCACATATTCTAATTCTAGTTTTATTGCTATTTCCACCATATCTACAGTTTCTTCCTCCATTAAAGGTTTGAACTCCTCAAAGTAATCCATGAGGGATGGAATCTAATTCTTCCAAAACTCCTGTTAATATTGGTGTTTTGACCTCCACCCATGAATCACAAATGTTCTTAATGCCATCTGGAATGGTGAATTCTTTCCAGGAGTTTTTAACTTACTTTGTACAGATCTACCAGAAGAATCACTATAAGCAGCTATAGTCTTATAAAATGTATTTCTTCTTTTTATTCAATTTTATTTTAAGTTCAGGGATAAGTGTGCAGGATGTGCAGATTTGCTACAGAAGCAAATGTGTGCGATGGTGATTTGCTGCACAGATCATCCCATTACCTACGTATTAAGCCCAGCATCCACTAGCTATTCTTCCTGATGCTCTCCTTCCACCCCCACAATAGGTTCCAGTGTGTGTTGTTCCTCCCCATGTATTTATGTGTTCTCAGTGTTCAGCTCCCACTTATAAGAGAGAACGTGTGCTGTTTGGTTTTCTGTTCCTGCATTAGTTTGCACAGGATTAGGGCTTCCAACTCATCATGTCCTTGAAAAGGACATGATCTTGTTCCTTTTTATGGCTGCATGGCATTCCATGGTGTGTACGTACAAGATTTTCTTTATTCAGTCTACTGCTGATGGGCATCTAGGTTGATTTCATGTCTTTGTTATTGTGAATACTGCTGCATCTTCATATATCTTTAAAATAGAATGATTTATTAATATATTCCTTTGGGTATATACCCAGTAATGGGATTGCTGGATCCAATGGTATTTCTGCCTTTAGGTCTTTGAGGAATTGCACACTGTCTTCCACAATGGCTGAACTAATTTACATTCCCACCAATAGAGTAAAAGTGTTCCTTTTTCTCTGCAACCTCACCAGCATCTGTTGTATTTTGACCTTTTAATAATAGCCACTCTAACTGTTGTGAGATGTTATCTCATTGTGGTTTAGATTTGCATTTCTCTCATGATCTGTGATGTTGAGCTCTTTTTTTCATGTTTGTTGGCTGTATGTATGTCTTTTTTGAAGTATCTGTTCATATCCTTTGTTCACTTTTTAATAGGGCTTTTTGATTTTGTTTTGTAAATTAAGTTCTTTGTAGATACTGAATATTAGACCTTTGTCAGATGGATAGATAGAAAAAATTTTCTTCCATTCTGTAGGTTGCCTCCTCACTCTTCACAGAAGTATGATGATACTTTCTTTTGCCATGCAGAAGCTCTTTAGTTTAATTATATCCCATTTGTCCATTTTTGCTTTCTTTGCTATTGCTTTTGACGTTTTCATAGTGAAATCTTCACCCTTGCCTATGTCCTAAATGGTATTGCCTAGACATTCTTCTGCAGTTTTATAGTTGTGGATGTCACATTTAAGTCTTTAATCCATCTTGAGTTAATTTTTATATATGATGTAAGGAAGGGATCCAGTTTCAATTTTCTGCATATGCCTAGCTTGTTCTCCTAGTATCACTTATTAAATAGATAATCTTTTACCCATTTCTTGCTTTTGTCAGGTTTGCCAATGATCAGATGGTTGTAGCTGTGCAGTCTTATTTCTGAGTCCTCTATTCTGTTCCATATGTCCGTTCTTGTACCAGTACCATGCTATTTTGCTACTGTGGCCTTGTAGTATAGTTTGAAGTTGGGTAGGATAATGCCTCCAGCTTTGTTCTTTTTCCATAAGATTGTCTTCAATATTCAGGCATTTTTTGGTTCCATATGAATTGTTAAATAGTTATTTCTAAATCTGTGAAGAATGTCAATGGTCATTAAATGGAAATAGCATTGAATCTCTAAATTATTTGGGGCTGTATGACCATTTTCATGATATTAATTCTTCCTATCCATGAGTATGGAACATTTTTCCATTTGTTTGTGTCCTCTCTGATTAAATGGATTTCTTTATATGTACATATATATATAAACTTTAAGTTCTGGGGTACATGTGCAGACCGTGCAAGTTTGTTACATAGGTATACATGTGCCATGGTGGTTTGTTGCACCCATCAACCTGTCATCTACATTAGGTATTTCTCCTAATGCTCTCCCTCCCCTATTCTCCCACCCCCCAAGAGGCCATATTATGTGATGTTCCCCTCCCTGCATCCATGTGTTCTCACAGTTTAATTCCCACTTATAAGTCAAAACATGCAGTATTTGGTTTTCTATTCTTCTGTTACTTTGCTGAGAATGATGATTTCCAGCTTCATCCATTTCACTGCAGAGAACATGAACTCATCCTTTTTTATGGCTGCATAGTATTCCATGGTGTATATGTGCCACATTTTCTTTATCTAGTCTATCATTGATGGGCATTTGGGTTGGTTCCAAGGCTTTGCTATTGTAAACAGTGCTGCAATGAACATACGTGTGTATGTGTCTTTATAGTAGAATGATTTATAATGCTTTGGGTAATTACCCAGCAATGGGATTGCTGGGTCAAATGATATTTCTATTTCTAGATCCTTGAGGAATCACCACTCCTTCTTCCACAGTGGTTGAACTAATTTACACTCCCACCAACAGTGTAAAAGCATTCCTATTTCCCCACATCCTCTCCAGCATCTGTTGTTCCTGGCTTTTTAATAATCACCATTCTAACTGGCATGAGATGATATCTCAATGTGGTTTTGATTTGCATCTCTCTAATGACCAGTGATGATGAGCTTTTCTTCATATGCTTGTTGGCTGCGTAAATGTCTTCTTTTGAGAAGTGTCTGTTCATATCCTTCTCCCAATTTTTGATGGGGTTATTTGTTGTCTTTTTTTTTTCTTGTAAAGTTGTTTAAATTTTTTGTAGATTCTAGATATTAGACCTTTGTCAGAAGGATAGATTGCAAAAATTTCTCCCATTCTGTAGATTGCCTGCTCACTCTAATTATAGTTTCTTTTGCTGTGCAGAAGTTCTTTAGTTTAATTAGATTATATTTGTCAATCTTGGCTTTTGTTCCCATTGCCTTTGGTGTTTTAATCATGAAGTCTTTGTCCATGCCTATGTCCTGAATGGTATTACCTGGGTTTTTCTTCCAGAGTTTTTATGGTCTTAGGTCTTATGTTTGTCTTTAATTCAGCTTGAGTTAATTTTTGTATAAGGTGTAAGAAAGGGATCCAGTTTCAGTTTTCTGCATATGGCTAGCCAGTATTCCCTTCATCATTAATTAAACAGGGAATGCTTTCCCCATTGCTTGTTTTTATCAGGTTTGTCAAAGGTTAGATGATTGTAGATGTGCGGCATTATTTCTGTAAGGCAGGCCTGGTGGTGATGAAATATCTCAGCAGTTGCTTGCCTGTAAACGATTTTATTTCTCCTTTGCTTGTAAAACTTAGTTTGGCTGGATAGGAAATTCTGGGTTGAAAATTCTTTTCTTTAAGGATGTTGAATATCGGCCCCCACTCTCTTCTGGCTTGCAGGGTTTCTTCTGAGAGATCTGCTGTGAGTCTGATGGGCTTCCCTTTGTGGGTAACCCAACCTTTCTCTCTGGCTGCCCTTAGCATTTTTTCTTTCATTTCAACCGTGGTAAATCTGATAATTATGTGTCTTGGAGTTGCTCTTCTCAAGGAATATTAGTGGTGTTCTCTGTGTTTCCTGAATTTGAATGTTGGCCTGCCTTTCTAGTTGGCGGAGTTCTCCTGGATAATATTCTAAAGACTGTTTTCCAACTTGGTTTCATTCTTCCCATCACTTTCAGGTACACTGATCAAATGTAGGTTTTGTCTTTTCACATAATCCAATATTTCTTCAAGGCTTTGCTCATTTCTTTTCACTCTTTCTTCTCTAATCTTGCCTTCTCACTTTATTTTATTGAGTTGATCTTCAATTTCTGATATCCTTTCTTCCGATTAATTAATTCTACTATTGAAACTTGTATATACTTCACAAAGTTCTCATGCTCGGTTTTTCAGCTCCATCAGGTTGTTTATGTTCTTCTCTTTGCTGGTTATTCTAGTTAGCATTTCATCTAACCTTTTTTAGAGGTTCTTAGCTTCCTTGCATTGGGTTATAACATGCTTGTTTAGCTCAAAGAAGTTTGTTATTACCCACCTTCTGAAGCCTGCTTCTGTCAATTCATCAAACTCATTCTCCATCCAGTTTTGTTCCTTGGCTGGTGAGGAGTTGTGATCCCTTGTGGTTTTGTTAGTTTTTCTTCTAACAGTCGGGAACCTCTGCTGCAGGTCTGCTGGAGTTTGCTGGAGGTCCACTCTAAATCCTGCTTGCTTGGGAATCACCAGCAGGGGCTGCAGAACAGCAAAGATTGCTGCCAGTTCCCTCCTCTGGTAGCTTTGAGACCAGGTTGTGGGTTGCAGGGGAGGCTCAGCTCCCTAGTGGGAGATGCCCCGGTGTGCACAGGTCCTTTGGCTCTCATCTACCCAAGAATAGGTAAGAGGTCTTGGCATGGTGATATTATTCATGTAAATATCGGACCCCAAGAGCTTTTGCAGAAAAATGATTTATTAGGCAAAGAGAGAAAGAGAAGTAGGGAGAGAAAAGCCAATTCCCACACTGTTGTGGGAAATCTGCACAGGTGAGGGGCAGGAGGTCTTTTAATCTGGCAGTTATTCCCACCCCATCCAAGTTATTGTCCCACAAGAGGATGTCCTTCAAATGTTGGAATGACTGATCTTTGATTCTGACATCTGATTGTTTGGCCCAGAGTCCTCCCATAGCTTTTCATGGCCTTTTCTAAACAAAAGAAGCTAACCTAGCCAGTCTACCTTCCCACGCATCTGAAAGTTAGACAAAGACCTTTAGGCTCCCAGATGGATACATGAAAGAAGTCAGGTCAAGCATATTGCTGGGAAGTTCTTGCCTTTGAAACCATGCCCCTTGTGGACCCTGGAGGAAAAGTTAACATATTCTTTTGGCTTCATCCCAGAAGAGTACCTACCAGATGCCAGCCAGAGCTCTCCTGTATGAGGTGCCTGTCAGCCCCTGCTGGGAGGTGACTCCCAGTCATGATACACAAGGGTCAGGGAACCACTTGAGGAGGCCGTCTGTCCCTTATCAGAGCTCTAGCACTGTACAGGGAGATCTGTTGCTCCCTTCAGAGCTGCCAGTCAGGGACATTTAAGTCTGCAGAAGCTGAACCCATAACCGCTGCTTTTCCCAGGTGTCCTGTCCCAGGAAGGTGGGGGCTTTATTTATAAGTCCCTAACAGGCTGCTGCCTTTTATCAGAGATGTCCTGCCCAGCAAGAAGGGAGTTTAGTGACAGTCTGCCTGCAGAGGCCTTGCTGAGCTGCCATGGACTCCACCCGGTTGCTGTGTAAACTTCCCAGAGACTTTGTTTACACAGGCAAGGTTAAAACCACCTCCCAGAGCCTCAACAATGGCAGATGCCCCTCCCACCACCAAGCTAGAATGTCCCAGGTCAAGCTCAGACTGCTATGCTGGCTGCAAAAATTTCAAGCCAGTGGATCTTAGCTTGCTGGTCTTTGCAGGAGTTTGAGTCATTGTGCCACTGCACTCCAGCCTGGGCAACAGAGTAAAGACTCTGTCTCAAATGTATACATATATCATCAGCAATAAGGACAAATTGACTTTCTTTTTCCCAGTGTGGATGGCTTTTATCTCTTTCTCTTACCTGATTTTTCTACCTAGGACTTCCAGTATTGTATTGAACAAGAGCAATGAAAGAGGGCATCCCTGTTTTTTTCCAGTTCTTAAATGAAGGCTTTCAACATTTTCCCATTTGATATGATGTTAACTGTGAGTTTGTTGTATATAGCCTGTATTATTTTGAGGTATGTTTCTTCTATGCCTAGTTTGTTGAGAGATTTTTATTATGAAGTGATGTTAAATTTTATCAAATGCTTTTTCAGCATCTATTGAGATGAACACATGGTTTTTGTCTTTCTATTGATATAAGCATCATGTTTATTAATTTGCATATATAAAGCCATCCTTGCATCCCTGGTATAAACCCCATCTAATTGTGATATGTTATCTTTTTGATGTGTACTCAGTTTGCTAGAATTTTGTTGGGGATTTTGTGTCTATGTTTATCAGGAATGTTATCATTGTTACATCAGTCTTCATGTCTCCTTTTTCATTTCTGACTTTTTTTATTTGGGTCTTCTCCTTTTCTTAGTCTAGCTAGCAGTTCATCAATTTTGTTTATCTTTTCAAAGAACCAACTTTTCATTGATTCTTTGATTTTTTTTTTTTTTTTGGTCTCTAATTATTTCTGCTCTGATCTTTTTTTTTTTTCGTCTGCTAATTTTGTGTTTGGTTTGTTATTACTTGCTAGTTTTGGGGGGTGCATTGCTAGAATGTTCATTTGTAATTTTTCTACCTTTTTGATGTAGACATAGAATGTTCATTTGTAATTTTTCTACCTTTCTGATGTAGGCATTTATTGCTATGAACTTCCCTCTTAGCAAAAGTTATCATTCAAGTAACTTTGCTTTTGTTGTATTCCAAAGGTTTCAGTATGTTGTTTTCATTTGCAGTCATTTCAAGGAAATGTTTATTTCCATATTGATTTCTTCCTTGGCCCAGTGGTAATTTAGAAGCATGTAGTTTAATTTCTAATTCTTTGTATTGTTTCTAGAGTTCTTCTTGATATTGATGTCTAGTTTTATTTCGTTGTGGTTGAGAAGATTCTTGACATAATATTGATTTTTTTGAAATTTTTTGAGTCTCATGTTGTGATCGGATATATGGTCTATCCTAGAGACTGTTCTATGGGCTGAGGAAACAAATATATGTTCTGCAGTTGTTGGATAGAATGATCTGTAAATGTCTGTTAGGTCTATTCAGTCTAAGGTCCATTAGATCTAATAATTTGTTGATTTTAATAATCAATAAATTTGTTGATTTTTTTTTTTGGTCTAGATTATCTGTCTAATGGTAAGAACTAAGGTTAAAGTTCCCTACTATTATTTTATTACAGTCTTTCTCTCTCCTTAGATCTAGTAACATTTGCTGTACAATTCCGGGTGGTCCATCACTGGGTACATATACATTTAGAATTGTTACGTCCTCTTGCTGTATTGATCCATTTATTATTATATAATAACCTTCTGTGTCTTTTTTTTAACTGTTCTTGACTTAAAGTCTATTTTACCTGATGTAAGCATAGCTAATCCTGATCACTTTTGTTTATATTTGAGTGAAATATCATTTTCCTTCCCTTTTACCGTTAGTCTATATGTGTTTTTTCAGGTAAGGTGAGTTTCTTATAAGCAGTTTATAGTTAGATCATGTTTATTTTTATCTGTTCAGATATTTAATATTTTTAAGAGGATAATTTAGTCTGTTTATATGCAAGATTATTATTGATTAGTTATTTGAATAATAACAAATAATGAGACCTTTTTAATCATATTGTTGATTGCTTTGCTGTTCCTTTATAAATTATTCATTCCTTTATTTTCCTCATAGTTTTTCATTGAATTTTGGCAGAATTCTGTAGCGGTATCATTTGAGTGCTTTTTCTTCCTACTTTGCATGACTGCTTTACCATCGAGTTTTATTTTCATGATGGTAAATGTTATCTTTTCACTTTCAGGTTTAGAACCCTCTTCAGCACTTTCTGTAGGGATACTCTAGTGATGACAAATTCCCTTAGCATTTGTTTGACTAGGAATGACTTTCTCCTTCTTTTATGAAGGATCATTTTGCTGAATGTAGTATTCTTGAGTGACAGTTTTATTTTTCTTTCAGCACTTTTAACATATTATCTTATTCTCTTCTGGCCTGTAACATTTCTGCTGAGAAGTCGACTGTTATTCTGATGAAACTTCCTTTTTAGGTGACTAAAGGCTTTTCCTCACTGTTTTTAAATTTTTCTCTTTATCTTTTACTTAAAACAGTCTGATTTTAATGGGTTTTGGGAAGACCTTTTTGCATTTTGTCTACCTAGGAATCACTGAGCCTCCTGTATTGGAATATCCTAAAACTGTGACTAGATTTGAGGAGTTTTCATCTATTGTTTCATTAAATACATTTTTAATTATTTCTTTCTTCCTTCATTATGGGGTATATCAATAATTTGTAAATTTGGTTGCTTTATGTTGTCTCAAATGTCACAAATGCTTTACACATTCTTTTTTTTCTTCTTCTTCTTGAGATGAAGTCTCACTTTGTTGTCAGGCTGAAGTGCAGTGGTGTGATCTTGGCTCACTTCAACCTCCACCTCCTGGGTTCAAGTGATTCTCCTGCCTCTGCCTCCCAAGTAGCTGGGACTACAGGCACATGCCACCATGTCCAGCTAATTTTTGTATTTTTAGTAGAGATGGGTTTCACCATGTTGGCCAGAATGGTCTCCATCTCTTGACCTCATTATCCACCTGCCTTGGCCTCCTAAAAAGCTGGTATTACAGGCATGAGTCACTGCACTCAACCAACACATTCTTTTGTATTCTTTTTTTCTGTCTGGATTATTCCAAAAGGTCTGTCATCAAGTTCTGAGATTATTTCTTACACTTGATCTAGTCAGTTGTTGAAGCTTTCAGATGTGTTTTGTATTTCCTTCAATGAATTCATCATGTCCAAGATTTCTATTTCTTTCTTTCTTAAAATATCTCTTTGGTAAATTCACATCCTGAATTGTTTTTTTCTGATTTCTTTACACTGTTTTTCAGAATTCTCCTGTATCTCACTGAGCTTCCTTAAAATCAAATATTTTGAATTATTTATCTGAGATTTAAAATTTTTCTTTTTGATTACTATCACTGAAGAATTATTGTGTTTCTTTGAAGGTGTCATTTTTCCTTGCTTTTTAATGTTTTCTGTGTTTTTACATTGATATCTGCACATCTGATGTAATAGTCACTTCCTACTATTTTTGAATTTACTTTTGTAGGGAAGATGTATCTATGTTGTTGGTTGAGTAGGGTTCTTTGGTTTTCAGTCTGCAGTAGTACGGTCTCTGTATGATTTTTTTTTTTTTTTTGGCTGTAAACAGCATTAGTGGTATCTGTGATTTCCTCAGTGGCTGAGGGTGCAGTTAAGTTGGAGGCTGCGGTTAAGTTGTGCTGGGTACTGAGATGTCAAGTGGGCTGGTCTTCAGGCCCCAACAGTAGCTGCAATGGGCTAAGTGTGCCTAACTTTGTGCCCCAGGATGGTGTATGCTGGCATCTATGTTGGCAGTTACCAGCAGGTTGATTCTTAACCCTCCAGGTGGCTTACTTGGTTGCCACTAGTAACAGTGGTGTACCAGGCAGGTGAGCAGGTTCTCAGTCCACTGAACAGCCAGAGTGGTACTGGTAATGACAGCAGCAAGGACTGGGTGATTCTATGGATCCTAAGCAGTATGTGGTGATGCTGGTGGTAGCTGTAAAGGGCTTGGCAGGCCAGTCTCCGGGCTCACAGGTGGTACTTGCAGGTAGGTGCCTGCTGAGGTGATAGTGTCTAGAAGTTTAGACCCAACCTTAGTTTTCCAGAAGGAGCATTCAGATATCCACTGTGGTAGATTGGGTTGGGCAATCCCTAGGACCCTGAGCTATATGCTCTGTCTCAGGGGGAGGGAAGAAGGGAGCGGAAAGCTAAGCCCAGCTTGGTGGACTTGTACTTTGGTCCCCTAATGGCAAGAGTAGGTACCAGTTATAAAGGTCAGGGGCAGGGAATTCTCAAGCCCCAGGGGGAGTAAGCTTAGGTGAGAGGCAGTAGCAGCCATGTTGAAGCTCCACCACCACAGAAAGTAAAGCCACCCTCAGTTGTCATTGCCTGAACCAGTGGGTAGTGCACATGCATCCCCTTCACACCCCAGTCCAAGCAGGGCTCACACCCACCTCCACCCAGGCTGCAGAAGCCCACACTCAGGTCTCAACCAAGTCCAAACAGCAACTCACACCCCTCTTACATCCCCACCTCAGATCCCAGAAGCACAACACTGGCTTCTTGGCACTGGCTACTGCCACCTAGGCCTCACTCACTTTCTATCCCTGCCTGTAGAAGTCACTCACCTGTAGAAGTCACTTCACCAAGTTCCCATAACACACCAGTTGTGGCACCTCTGGGTCCCAGGATAGCATGCAGTTGCCAAAGGCTAGGATTGAAAATCACATCTTGCTGTAACTATTTAGTCTCAGAAAGGATATGGGACCCAGAATGGGATGAGCTTTTTTCCTAAAACAGTTCCATCCTGCAGTCTTCTGGCAGCTCCTGATGTTTGTTTTAGGGATAGCATCCATACCTTGCTTGCTTCCCAGCCGTGGCTGCAGAAGCACTCCCTGTCCCAGCAGCAATAGCCCAAGTTTCCCAAAAGCACACTTTTCTACTGCAGTCTTTTAAAATAATGAGGCTGGCCACGGTGACTCACACCTGTAATCACAGCACTTTGGAAGGCCAGAGTGGGCGTTCATAACCAAAAATTTAAGACCAGCCTGGCCAACATGGTAAAACCCCATTGCTACTAAAAATACGAAATTACCTGGGCGTGGTGGCACGAGTCTGTAATCCCAACTACTCAGGAGGCTGATACAGCAGTATCACTTGAACCCGGGAAACGAAAATTGCAGTAAGCTGAGATTGCACCACTGCACTCCAGCCTGGTCAAGAGATCAAGACTCTGCGTCAAAAAATACAAAATAAAATAAAATAAAATAAAATAATGAATAACATAATTAATAGTTTAATGTTAAATCAATCTTGGATTTCTGTAAGTACTACCTAGTCATGATCTAATAAGCTATTTGAATATAACTTGGTTGAATTCAATATTTTCTTTAAAACTATTTCAACTTTGTTCTTGAATGAGATCAGGATGTTATTTTACTTACTTTTGCTTTCCCTGCCACAATATGGCACAAGACAATTTTTTGTGTATCATAAGTCTTTTATCTTTAACTTTTTTGAGATCTTCTCTTTAACTTTGGTGTTCTTCAGCTGTATTTTTATATGTATAGGTATGGATTTTTTTCCTTTTTGTGATTTGTTGGATTTTTTAATCTGTGAATTAATACCTTTCAGCATTGAGGAGAAATTCTAAGTTATTACACTTTTTAAATGAACCCTTTACTATATATTTCTATTTATAGAAAAGTTGGGAAGGTAGTATAGACCGTTCCTGTACATTTCACACTCAGTTCTCCCTATTACTGACATCATTTATTATTACGAGCCAATGTTGACACATGAAACTACAGTTCACGGTTTATTTTGATTTCCTTAGTCTTTACCTAATGTCCTTTTCCTGATTCAGGATCTCAGCCATAATACCAGATTGTGTTTACTTCTTGTGTTCTATTAGGCTGGTATGGAGTGTGACAGTTTCACAGAAATACATTCTTTTTGATGATCTTGAAATTTTTGAAAAGTACTCGTCAGGTATTTTGTAGAATTTCCCTTAATTGGGATTTTTCTGATGTTTTTCTCATGATTAGACTGGGGTAATGGTTTTTTTGGAAGGAAGACCACACAGGTAAAATGCTACTTTCACCACATAATAACACAGGTACATAGCAATATCACTTATCACTGTTGTTGCTTGATCATCTGGCTAAGGTAGTTTTTTTAGGTTGTTCCTATTGTAAAGCTACTATTCTTCTTTGCTTCTATACTGTACCCATTGAAGGGAAGTGGTTAAGCACAGAACACACTTAAGGAATGGAGAGTTATGCTCTATACCTCTGGGGGTCCAGTTATTTCATAATTTGGAATTCATCTGTGTGAAAGATTGATTTTCCTTTGTTTATTCAATCATTTATTAATATCAGTAGTACACATAGATATTTGTTTCACACGCTGCATTATAATCCATTATTACTTTATTTTGTGGCTCAAATTGTTTTCATTTTGGACACTGAGAGCTCTTTCTGCTGGTTCCTATGTCTCTCTGACATATCCCATCATTGCAGCTTGCATATATATTTTGGTTTTTGTTTAAGCTCTTTCTTATTTTCTGACACTACAAGTATAGACTTACCTTGTAGATTTCCTGCCCCAATTCCAGAATCAGAGAATCAGCCATTCCAGTGAAAGTAATTAGCCTGAATTACTTTTACTGGAGAACAGTATTAGATACCAAAACCTAGGTGCTAGGTGGATGTGCTCATTTACAGGTTATTACTGCTTTTGGACTGTCAGCTGGCAGAGGAAGGATACACACACACACACACACACACACACACACACACACACACATATACATATATCAAGACAGTAACTTTTTCTTGCCAAAATAAAGAAAATAGATGTTTGGTTTATTTCTAGTTCACTCTTATTTGTAGGGTCTAAAATTTCAGCCATATGGGAGGAATATGTTCTATCAAATTAATCACTGTGATTGACCCTATATGTTATATTTTATTTCAGGTAGTTTTTGCAGCTATGAAAAGCAAAACTCAATGGTACAGAGCTTAGCAAATGTCTTCATGATAAAAACAAGCTTCTGTGCTCCTCTTTCCCTACTGAGTTCTTTATTTCACTGGGTTTTTTGGTGCAAAAAAAAATGACTTATTCCTTTTCAAGATCATTAATCTATTATGACTACCGAAATTATTTTATCCACAATTTTGAGAGTTTGTCAGCAGGAAGATCAATTCAGGTGTCTAATCTGTCATATAAATGGAAACAGAAATCTTTCACTTAGTTTTTCTACTTATTTCCTTACTAGCAGCCTTGCACCAGAAGTCTAGAGAAATGAATATACCTACCTTTCCAAAAATCCCAAGCCAATGATTTTGTTATTGATATATAGAGCCCCATTAAGCCTTTCTAAAGACTTTAAGCTCCCTTGCTTCTCTCTTATATGTTCCCTACCTTTTCAGCCTAGAAAACGGTGGTCATTATCTCTGCTATTTCACCATTTAGCTTATGATATCTATCATATATAGTGTATGTTTACAGACCAACTATGTTAAAAGACACTGAAAAAATAGAACATAAAATTATACCTTAACCCTCATATAAAATAATTTCTTCACTGTGCTGAAAGTGTTGTTGATAGCTGGTCTGGACAACATAAACAGAAAGAATGATTGTTCAATGTTGAGCTATAAAGAGACTTTTTTTAAGTCAACAGTTATTATACCATGTCTTTTTCTACTAATTTGCAATGTTTACCCAAAAAACCTGCATTATTATTCTTGTTGATTTGTTTTGAATTTAAAAGAAAACAATTCTATGGATTTCAAAATCTTGATCATTTGGTTATTTTATTTGTCTAACAAAAATTGAGACTTTAAAATCTTTATGTTTTGCCACTTAGAAAAAAAAATTTAGTACAATTGTTCTTTCTCAGTAACTATGAACAATCCATATGGGAATACACTTGTTGTTAAAAGACTAGTTAGGATATTGCCACTTTAGACAACCTGTAGAATAGGCTATGTATTTGATAGCTCTATCTAAGAAGCCAAATATGGTCATCACTGTGTTACTCTGGTAAGGATGATTTCATCGCTATCAGAAAATTGTTAATCCAACTTAGTGATCCTCAGGCCAACCAGCAAGAGCAAAGTTAAAGCCCCATCTTATTCTAAAAATATTTTAATCACCAAAAAAATCAATTTTATGATTGTAAGTGACATAAAATGAAATCATCTTAGCCAGCCAACAAGCTGTCCATCAAAGTTTTGTCTCTGGTTCCAATGGCAAGAACTAGACCCATGTGGGGAGTCAGAGCATCCAGGGTAAGGAAAGACTGAAGGAAAAATGCAGGAAATAATCAGCAAAGAACTTTAAGGTAATGGGTGGAAGGGGAAAGATAGGAAATAGCCATAAAATAAAGTACCTTGAAGTAACTGTGGTAGGATAATGTGATTGTTGTTTACCTACCTGATTTTCCTTCCTTTTGATCTTCTCTTGAAGATACCTACAAGAGAACCATCCAACCATCCAGGTATGCTTTACCTAGTGAAGTAAGGTAGATTAGGTCTTTTCACATAATCCCATATTTCTTGGAGGCTTTGTTCTTTTCACTCTTTTTTCTCTAATCTTGCCTTCTCATTTTATTTCATTAAGTTGATCTTCAATCTCTGATATCCTTTCTTCTGCTTGGTCAATTCGGCATTGAAACTTGTGTATGCTTACGAAGTTCTCGTGTTGTGTTTCTCAGCTCTATCAGGTCAGTTATATTCTTCTCTAAGCTGTTTATTCTCATTAATATTTCATCAAACCTTTTTCCTAGGTTATTAGTTTCTTTGCATTGTGTTAGAACATATTCTTTCAGCTTAGAGAAGTTCGTTATTACCCACCTTCTAAAGCCTGTTTCTGTCAATTCATCAGACTCATTCTCTATCCAGCTTTGTTCCCTTGCTGGTGAGGAGTTGTGATCCCTTGGGGGAGGAGAGCCATTCTAGTTTTGGATGTTTTCATCCTTTTTTTGCTGGTTTCTTCCCATCTTTGTGGATTTATCTACTTGTGGTCTTTGTAGTTGGTGACTTTCGGATGGAGTCTCTGAGTGGACGGCGTTTTTGTTGATGATGAAGTTATTTCTTTCCGTTTTTTGAGTTTTCCTTCTAACAGTCAGGACCCTCTGCTATAGGACTGCTGGAGGTCCTCTCCAGACCCTGCTTGCCTGGGTATCACCTGTAGTGGCCTCAGAACAGTAAGGGTTGCTGCCAGTTTCTTCTTCTGTTATCTTTGTCCCAGAAGGGTACCCACCAGATGTCAGCCTGAGCTCTCCTTTATGAGGTGTCTCTGTATATACTAGAGTCAGCGAGCTGCTTGAGGAGACAGCTGTCCCTTATAGGAGCTCAAGTGCAGAGCTGTGAGCTCTGTTGTTCTGTTCAGAGCTGCTGGAGAGGTACATTTAAGTCTGCTGCAGGGGAATTCATAACCGCCTTTTTCCTTAGGTGTTCTGTCCCGGGAAGGTGGGGCTTTATTTATAAGTTCCTGACATGCTGCTGCCTTTCTTCAGAGATGCCCTGCCCAGCAAGGAGGTAGCCTAGTCACAGTCTGCCAGCAGAGGCATTGTTGAGCTGCCATGGGCTCTGCCCAGCTGCTGTGTGAACTTCCTTGTGGTTTTGTTTATGCAGGTATAGTTAGAACTGCCTCAGTAATGGTGGACTGCCTCTGTAATGATGGACTGCAGGACTGCCTCAGTAAGGGCAGATTGCCTTGGTAATGGTGGGCTGCCTTGGTAATGGTGGACATCCCTCCCCACCACAGAGCTCAACTCTCCCAGGTCCAGCTGTGCTTGCTGTGAAACTCAATCCAGAGCATTTCAGATTGCTGGTCTTTGTGGGGGGTGGGACCCGCTGAGCCAGATCACCTGGCTCCCTGTTTCAGTCCCATTTTTTTTCAGTTGAATGGGTGGCTCTTTCTCCCAGGCATTCCAGGAGCCACTTGAAGTGGCCACCCAGATTTGTGTGATTTTGTGCAGAGACCCGCTGCACTGGCTGAAATACGCATGCTGTAAACTTGTGGCACTTTTCAGCCTCAGAATCTCCTGGTCTGTGGGCTGTAATAACTTGTTTGGAAATGCAGTGATCACTCACTCTCTGTGTTGTTCTCCCTTGGAAGTGCACTCCAGAGCTATTCCTATTCGGCCATCTTGGATCCACCTCCTCCTGTTGTAGTATAAAGTGTGAGGCAGGGTGACATGGTTTGGATGTGTGTCCCCACCCAAATCTCATATTGAAATGTTATCCTCAATCTTGGAGGTGGGGTCTGGTGGGAGGTGATTGGATCATGGAGGCAGAATGATTTAGCTCCATCCCTCTTGGTACTGTCCTTGAAATAGTGAGTAAATTCTTGTGAGATCTGGTCCTTAAAAGTGTGTAGCACCTCCCCCATCTCTTTCTTTTCCTCCTGCTTTCACCATGTGAAGTGCCAGCTCCCACTTTGCCTTCTATCATGAGTAAAAGGTGCCTGAGGCCTCCCCAGAAGCAGATGCTGCTGTGGCCTCCAGAAGAACTGTGAGTCAATTAACTCCCTTTCCTTATCAATTACCTAGTCTCAGGCATTTCTCTATAGCAATGTGAGAACAGACATACACACAAGGAGTCAGAAAAGAAGAACCTGAGCAGGAGTCAGGCCATGGACAGGAATGTATTCCATGGTTGTGTTGCCCCCACTATGAGACCCCCAAAACGACATTTTTCTGATCCCCTTGGGCTAGGTCCCATATTTCCCTTTGTTTCTCTTTAATATCTCAAATGCATTCCCTTGTCTTTAAAACAGTGGCTAGATACAAATGCACTGAAATAAGAGCACAGGAGGCCTACGTTTCTGTCCTAGGCTGTTAATTAATTGTCTTAAACATTATGCTTAATCTCAGTTTTTCCACTTGTGAAAATAATCTTTTAATGCTATTTTGAGGATAATTGTTCTAGGTGAATAAGACAAATGACAATACTTTCACTAATTTGTTTTGTTTTGTTTTGTTTTGTTTTTGAGATGGAGTCTCACTCTGTTGCTGGAGTGCAGTTTCCGAAATCTTCCCCAGTTGATATTTTCAAATATCAAGATAAGCTAATGTATTTAGATTTTAGGTGCATCAGAAATTTTTTTTTTACAAATTTGCCTCAGAGAGTTGGTCAAATGTGAGGAGAATTTTTAGCTGAAATATAAAGTTAGGCTGGCTCTTAAGCCTAACTTTAAAGGCCTATAAGCATAAGTTAACTTTTAAGGATTGTAAGCATAATTTAACTGTATCTTAGTTGAAATTGAGTGTAAATTCTATTTTGAGCTAATGCTTCAAACTCTTGATTTCTAAAGTACAAGATAATGTATTGATTATAAGTGGATTAATCTGCTAATCTGTATTTCTTAGCATGAATACATCCACTTTCAAAACTGTACAATTTAAGTCTGCCAAATTCCCTTAGTATGTGTTTCTCTGCACATTCAAAATGGAATTGATAGTTACAAACCTTTAAAATAAAATTTAAAGATATTAGATCTCTAAACATTTAATTCTCCTGACAAAATTGAATTTCATTCATGCACATTTGCTATCTTTTCTCTGTCAACTTCATCTTATTTTTTTGAATTTATTGCTTAACAGAAAATAAGTATCTGTTTAATATAGTGACATAGTGTTCCCATAAAAGGATATACATGCCAGTGAAAACCTGCAGTCAGAGTTTTACTTTTGTGGTCACACATAAGTATTGCTAGTCCCAAAACCTCTTTCACTGATGAATATTTATAAATTCGTGTGTGTGTGTGTGTGTGTGTGTGTGTGTGTGTGTGTGTGTGTGTGTTTTGAGCTGCTTCGTCTATTTCCTTCTGTAGGGTAGTAGATATTAATGCTATATCCTCAGGATATAAAATATTACTTTTGATATCAGTACATACAATGTCTTTATAAAAATCTCATTAGTCCTTTCTGTATATCCTGATAGGAGTTCAACTTGACGCTAGCTATCTGAGGCAGGTACAAAATAAGTAGATGATATCTTTAGGAGCATTATAATCTTATTGGGTAAGATAAAATGTCCAGATAGAAAACAACTAGAAAAAGATTTGCTGTTTCCCCTTCTGGGAATATTCTGGTAGACACTCACATGACTTTTTCCTTTAATCTATTTATATCTCTGCTCAGAGATCATACCCACAGAGAGGACTTCCTGAACTGCCCTATCTATAATGCTACCCATATCATACTCTATCCACACACTACATGTCATTTCTCATTGGCCAGCTGACTATATTTGCTTGCTAGCTGTCTACCTCTAGTATAGAATTCAAGGGCGCATGAACTTTGTTCGGTTCACTCTTCTGCTCTCATCAGTTATGGCAGTGCTTGGTTCATTAGAGGTACTCAATAAACCTTTGTTGAATGAAGACTATAATGGGTATAAAATTTAGGTTGTTTTATGTAGAAAAGTTGAGAGATTAATGTGAATTATGCATATTTTCACTTTTTCAATAGGTGTACATTCCAATCCTGGATATCGTTTTATGTTGACCCTTTTGAAAAGTTTTGGCTCAAACATGACCCATGTACTGTCCATAGCATTACAATGACAAGAACAAGTTAGAAGGACACAGCTAGATGCAACAGAATGTGAGCAGAGGAGGGTTTGTGGTGGTGGAGGAAAATGTATCCTGGCTGGGTGGCCAGCCACTTCCCAGTGACAACTTTATACTTTTTACTGTGGGACAGAAGTCTCCCACCTTTTTGGCACCAGGGAACAGTTTTGTGTAAGACAGTTTTTCCGCGGGGGAGGTGGGGGGCATGTATGATTTTGGGATGAAACTGTTCCACCTCAGGTCATCTGGCATTAGATCCACATAAAAAGCTCCCAACCCAGATCCCTCACATGTGCAGTTCACAATAGACTTTGCATTCCTATGAGAATCTAATGGTGCGCTGATCTGACAGGAGGCAGAGCTCAGGCGGGAATGCTCCCTGGCCTGCCACTCACCTCCTGCTGTGTGGTCCAATTCCTAAATGGCCATGGGCAGCAGGGAGTTTGGGGACCCCTGCTGTAGAAGGAAGAGTATATATTTTGTTGTGACCATCTCTGACAGAGTTTGTCCCTCTGGTCAGCAAATTTCTAGACAGAACATTTTCTGACACGCATCAAACAAACTCAGCATTTTCCTGAGGAGGAAATGCCTCATTCATTGCCTTCCATGACTTTTGATTTCACCCATGTCTTCATATGACATGGGTATTGGAAGAAAATCTTCCATGACGTTGGGTTCTTGCTGGTGCAAATCTGGAAAACCAAAGTTTGAGGCTCAAACAGTTATAGACTTATCTGCTAAAATCAATGGGTAAAAGCCAACACATTTTCTTATTCTTTCTATCCACTTTCTCTAGAGCCACTGCTTCAATAGGAAAGTGGTATGCCTTCTAAATTATTGTTGATGAGAACCATCTGTTTCTGTTACACATTACATGGGGCACTGGCTTTTCATTTTATGGTGTGTATTTTCATGCCTTGTGATATCTTTTTCTATTGTTAAGCTAATCACCATTTGTTTTAGATTACTGTTGAGGCAGAACAGTAATGTTCTGATTTCCATATTAAGTTTTAAAAATCATTTGAGTGATGATTTTCAATTTCCTTCCATGGTTTCTTATCCTACTGTCTTAATGTGATTAATAGTGTACAATGTCCAAATTACAGGTAAAAGAAAGAATAATAGAAAAAAAAAGATGACATTCTAAATAGCTTATCAATGTTATGTAATAGTGAAATGCTAGAAAAGATATTTTCTTAATAATTATCTTTTAAAAATTTCAAGTAAAGATGACTATAATGTTTGAAATGTGGAGATGCATCTCATGATCATAATTTGAAACTCAATGGTTTATAGATTTATAGTAAGCATTCATAAAAACTTTCTTATTAGCATATGCATTAAATTTACTTTTGATAATATTTCTGAGTCACATGAAATGTACAGACATTTTGGGTTCTAAACGCCCTTCTCCAATGCATGAGAAATTCTTTGATTATTTGACAGCTGATCAACAGCTAGAATATATAAAGTTAAAAATGTGCCATTGTATTTAGAACTGATTCTGTAAAGATGATATTTGTATGTTGCTCTAGTCTGGGCACCATTATAGTAACTACACTGCCACGTGAGTCTACCTGATTCAAAGAAACTTTAACAAAAGTTGAAATACACTTTTAGCTTGGGACTAGTGCCCTAAGCTTGGTAGTTACACAATAAAAGTAGCCCTTATTGTTCTCATTATATGTATATTTAGATATATACCTTACCTATTCTAATGATAGCTAATAATTCCCCTTTAAAATATTAGATAAACCCATAAGCAGGACTGTCAAAAGAGATGTCCATACTGGAGATGGACAGGTATATTATTGATTTCATAGCTTCATTCTAATGATCCACTTTAGTCCGTCTCAAACCCACTTTTTCTTTATAGAGTAACTCATTGTCTAAGCACTGTAAAATTACATTGTATTCAGAATTGTTCAAAATTCCATCATGAAGAGACCTCCTCAGCCATCATTCTACTTGGTCCTTTTGGTATCATAAATTTGGTGCCATAAATACTTGTGTGCTGATAAAATGATGGCAAGGTCTCTGTTACATCCCTTTACAAAATGACTTCTCTTACTAACATGGGGTTGTTTTGTTATATGAGTTCTTCTATTTGGGTAAATTATTATTGTAATTTTTTATCATGCCTATCATTTTTCCTGCAGTATGTTTGAGATAAAATGATTAATATATACTTTTAATGCAGTGGAGATACATATCTTACTCATCAACTCATATGTGAAGAAATATATGCTTTAGTTTGAAAGAAAAACACAATTTATTTTACTTCATGCCCCATTTTGACCTGGGGAAAAATGTAGTCTACATAAATTTAGGATTCTTCTTTCACCAAGTACAAATAAGGTGCAGTGTGAAAGTGATGTTATTTTCAGGTCCAGCTTTGTTTGTTGGTGGAGTGAGTGTGGAGGAAGGGAGTTATATTTTATTTTCAATATAAGGTGCCCACAAGAATATCTCCTGAGATGCATTTCATCCATTTCCACCCTTGTCATCAATCTGTGCAAGTTGTCTGAAGCATCTTTTGCTTCTATCTGACTCCTTCAGAAATCTGGTTCTTTCCATTCCATTAGTGTTACCCTCAAGGGCATGAGAATCTCTACAGGACTGTCCAAGTTCCCATTTACCCAGATGTGACTCTGCCATCTTTGCTCCCAAGGCTCTTCCCAGCAAGAGGAAGCAGGTCCTCTCTCTGAGAGCAGTAAATATCTATAGGTATTCTTGATCTGTCTTCTCCCTCCTGCCTCAGGGGAAACTTTTCTTCATTTAAGGGACTCTCTTCTGTCCTATGATTATTTCTCACAACTTAAAATGCTTAGAGACCTGTTCTCGGTCACAAGGGGTATGCTTTTGGATAAAAATGCCAAGAGAATTCTTGCATTGCAAGAAAAAAAAAATAAAGACTGTTCAATTAGGAAAAAAGGAGGTCAAATTGTCTCCATTTGCAGATGACAAGATTGTATATTTAGAAGACCTTAACATTTCAGCCCAAAATCTCCTTAAACTAATAAGCAACTTCGGCAAAGTCTCAGGATACAAAATCAATGTGCAGAAATCACAAGCACTCCTACACACCAATAACAGACTAACAGAAAGCCAAATCATGAGGAAACTGCCATTCATAATTGCTACAAAGAGAATAAAATACCTAGGAATACAATTTACAAAGGTGGACCTCTTCAAGGAGAACTACAAACCACTGCTCAATAAAATAACAGAGGGCACAAACAGATGGAGAAACATTCCATGCTTATGGATAGGAATAATCAATATTGTGAAAATGGACATACTGCCCAAAGTAATTTATAGATTCAATGCTATCCCCATCAAGCTACCAATGACCTTCTTCACAGAACTGGAAAAAAACACTTTAAACTTCATATGGAACCAAAAGAGAGCCCACATAGCTAAGACAATCCTAAACAAAAAGAACAAAGCCAGAGGGATCACCTGACTTCAAACTATACTACAATGCTACACCATAAAAACGCTAGAAGAAAACCTAGGTAAAACCATTCAGGACATAGTCATAGGAAACGACTTCATGACTAAACACCAAAAGCATTGGCAACAAAAGCCAAAATAGACAAATGGAATCTATTAAACCCAAGATCTTCTGTACAGCAAAAGAAACAATCATTAGGGTGAACCAGAAACCAACAGAATGGGAAAAAATTTTTGCAATCTACCCATCTGACAAAGGGCTAATATCCAGAATCTACAAAGAACCAAAACAGATGTACAAGACAAAGACAAACAAACCCATTCAAAAGTGGGTGAAGGATACGAAAAGATACTTTTCAAAAGAAGACATATATGAGGCCAAAAAAAGTATGAAAAAATGCTCATCATCACTGGTCATTAGAGAAATGCAAATCAAAACCACTTTGAGGTGCCATCTCATGCCAGTTAGAATGGCAATTATTAAAAAATCTGGAGACAGCAGATGCTGTAGAGAATGTGGAGAAATAGGAACACTTTTAACTGTTGGTGGGAGAGTAAACTAGTTCAACCATTGTGGAAGACAGTGTGGCGATTCCTTAAGGACCTAGAAATAAAAATTCCATTTGACCCAGCAATCATGTTACTGGGTATATACCCAAAGTATTATGAATCATTCTAGTATAAAGACACATGCACACATATGTTCATTGTGGCACAGTTTACAATAGCACAGACCTGGAACCAACCCAAATGCCCATCGATGATAGACTGGACAGGGAAAATGTGGCACATATACATCATGGAATACTATGCAGCCAAAAAAAACTATGAGTTTGTGTCCTTTGTAGGGACATGGATGAATCTAGAAACCGTCATTCTCAGCAAACTGACACAAGAACAGAAAATCAAACACTACATGTTCTCACTCACAGGCAGGTGTTGAACAATGAGAACACATGGACACAGAGAGGGGAACATCACACACTGCGGTCTGTTAGGGGTGGCCAGGGGAGGGGCAGCGGCGGGGGGTGTGGAGGTTGGGGAGGGATAACATGGGGAGAAAAGCCAGATATAGGTGATGGGGGATGGAGGCAGCAAACCACATTGCCATGTATGTACCTATGCAAGAATCCTGCATGATCTGCACATATATACCAGAATCTAAAGTACAATTTTTAAAAAATAGAAAAAAAATAGGAAAGGCAGGGAGATGATAAATGCTTAATTCAGGCTAGTAGTTATTACTTCTGCTGGGAAAGAAGGGATTAAAAAAAGAAGGATGGAATGAAACAAAATTGGAAACTACTTCTACCACGATTGCTGTTGTGAACATGGGGATCAAGGAGGAGGAGTGGCGTCAGATAAAACACTGGAGTAAGGTGGGCCAAGTGCTTAAATTTAATAGGGGCATTTTAACAGGATATTTTAGAATGCTCCAATGTCTTCAGTTGAAAAACAATTACATTAGGCTCCTTTGAATGTGGATGAAAGGATGGGAGAGATGTGGAAGAATAAGGTTAAGCAAGCAATTGACAATTCTGCTTTCTTGCTGAAGTTGTAACTGGGTTAAGCAATAAATGTGGTGCACCAATGCAATTATAAAATATAATGAAACTGTTGGGGACAAATAGAAAACATGACAGGACCATGTCTTGGGTGACTGTACTAAATCAAAAATAGCATTTTAAGAAACAATTTTGTTATTATGAAGGAAAAACCAATAGTCATCACAAAGCTTATGTTCCACTGCATGTTTGAAAAGAAAAGATATTTGTCTTTTCAAGTGGTGGGCTCCATCAGGCTGAAATAATCCCTGTAAACAAAGAACCTAAGAATCAAATCTGACAAGGTAGATATTTGCCAGGCTGCCTCTCTTGATGACCAGAAAAGGGTCAAATCTTATTTTTGTTTTGTAAAAAAGAGGTTCTAACAAAACATACAAATAACATTCATGACCAAAGGAACTTTTTTTCTAGGTACTTGTTTTACTAAGGAAGGCAAGAGAGGCACAGCTCTTAATTTAACTTCATAGGGTGAAAAGATCACTTTGGGAAGTGCAGGGGAAGAAGGGAAGCACATAATTGTATCCTATCTTTCTCTTATGCTTTATTCTTTCTCTTTCTGTCTTTTTCTCCTTTGTCAGATTTTTTTCTAAAATGTAAGTGAAAATGTAAGATTCTATCAATATGAAGATATATTGCAGAGTAGCAAATTTTAAAGCAGCTGATATTCCTTTCCCATATGGAGATTCAATAAGGGACTAGAAATTTTGAGCATCTTAAACTCTGCAAATTACCAGTTTACTCTTGGGTGTGTGTGTGTGTGTGTGTGTGTGTGTGTGTGTGTGTGTTGTTTGTTTGTTTTGTTTTGTTTTGTTTTGCTTTTTACTTGTATTTTTGTTTTATAGGTCCTGTGTGATTCATGCTTTAAGGAGGTTCTGTTTTGATGTGTTTCCAGGATTTATTTCAAGATTTAGAGCTCCTTTTAGCAGTTCTTGTAGTGGTGGCTTGGTAATGGTGAATTCTCTCAACATTTGTTTGTCTGCAAATGACTGTATCTTTCCTTTGTAAATGATGCTTAGTTTCACTGGATACAAAATTCTTGGCTAATAATTGTTTTGTTTGAGGAGGCTGAAGATAGGGCCCCAACCCCTTCTAGCTTGTAGGGTTTCTGATGAAAAATCTGCTGTTAATCTGATAGGTTTTCCTTTATAAGTTACCTGGTGCTTCTGTCTCACAGCTCTTAAGATTCTTTCCCTCATCTTAATTTTGGATAACCTGATGACAGTGTATCTAGGAGAAGATCTTTTTGCGATGAATTTCCCAGGTGTTCTTTGTGCTTCTTGCATTTGCATTTCTAGGAAGTTTTCCTAGATTATTCCCTGAAATATGTTTTCAAGCTTTTAGAATGGTCTTTCTCAGGAAGACTGATATTCTTAGGTTTGATCATTTAACATAATCTTAGACTTCTTGGAGACTTTGTTCATATTTTCTTATTCTTTTTTCTTTGTTTTTATTGGATTGGGTTAATTTGAAGACCTTGTCTTCAAGCTCTGAATTTTTTTCTTCTGTTTGTTCAGTTTTAGGCTTTTCAGTGCATTTCACATTTCTAAAAGTGTGTCCAAAGTTTCCTGAATTTTTTATTGTTTTTTCTTTAAGCTATCTATTTACTTGAATATTTCTCCCTTTACTTCTTATATTATTTTTTTGATTTCCTTGCCTTGGGCTTTACCTTTATCTGGTCGCTCACTGATTAGCTTAACAACTAACCGCCTAAATTATTTTTCAGGTAAATCAGAGATTTCTTCTTGGTTTGAATCCATTGCTGGTGAATTAGTGTGATTTTTGGAAGGCGTTGATGAGCCTTGTTTTGTTATATTACCAGGTTTGGTTTTCTGGTTCCTTTTCATTTGGGTAGGCTCTATCAGAGGGATGGTCTAAGGATGAAGGCTGTTGTTCAGATTTTTGTCCCATGGGGTGTTCCCTTGATGTAGTATTCTCCCCCTTTTTCTGTGGATGTGGCTTCCTGTGAGCCCAGCTGCAGTGATTGTTCTCTCTTCTGGGTCTAGTCACCCAATGGGTCTACCCAGCTCTGGGCTGCTACTGGGGTTTGTCTCCACAGAGTCCTGTAATGAATTATCTATGGGTTTCTCAGCCATGGATACCAGCAGTGGGGGTGGTGGAGGATGTAATAGACTCCATGATGCTCCTTAACTTTGGTGGTTTAATGCTCTATTTTTGTGTGGTTGTCCTCCTGCCTGGAGATGGTGGTTTCTAGAAAGCATGAGCTGTAGTAGTGTGGAGAGGGACTGGCGGTGGGGGCCTTAGAACTCCCAAGAGTTTACGCCCTTTGTTTTCCACTACCAGGGTGGGTAGGGAAGGACCAGCAGGTGGGGGTAGGGCTAGGCATATATGAGCTCAGATTCTCCTTGGGCAGGTCTTACTGCAGCTGCTGTGGGGGATAGGGGTGAGATTCCTAGGTCACTGGAGTTGTGTACCTAGGAAGATTATGGCTGCCTCTGCTGAGTCATGCAGGTTAAATCAAGCAGTCACAGGCCTTACCCAGCTCCCATGCAAATCAAAGGGCCAGTCTCACTCCCACCATGTCACCTGCAACAGCCCCAAGTCTGTTTCCAGGCACAGGGTGAGATGGGCTTGAAAACTTGCCCTAGGCTTTCTGCCTCCCAGAGTATTTGGGGTATCTCCCAGGTCCTATAGGAGCAGTCCATTTCCTTCAGAGGGTCTGTGTGTCCCCTAAGGATTGCTGGCTTGTTCTTGCAGTCAATCTGGAGCTGAAATTCAGTGCAAGCCTCCACATGCTGCTCTGTCTATAGCTGCAATCTAGTCCTCCTCCCATCCACCATGATTCCCAGGCTCTGTAAATTATATAACTAGAGAGTTCTCTTTATAAACATTTGTCCACTTTGCCTCATACAACGAGGTCTTAGAATAAAATAAAAAAGATGGCTATCATTTTCTTAAATAATTCTAGGAAAAAGTGAAAAAAAAATCTGCTTTGATAGGGCATTCCATTTAGAAATATCTTTTTATAAGTAATTCATACTTCTTTCTGTAGTCAAAGGGTATTTATTTAATACCGGGAATATATTTTCACTGGAGCAGAGCAGCCTTCAGTTGTCCGTGAACCCATGCCTTAGATAATCTAAAATATATGAAAAATTACCCAACCTCTTTCTTTGGTGCATATCAAGTAGACTTTTTTCCCTATGTCTGCAGTAACACATCTTCCATCTTCCTTGGTTGTGGAAGAAAGTTAATGCTTTTGTTTAAAAACCTTCATTTTGAGCTCTTAGGAAATTAGAGAAGAAAATGAGTAAAAAGAATCTTAACAGATATACTCCACAAAAGTTAGTAATTTAAAGTGGAAATAGACTAGAAATAGCTACATATTACCTTCCCATTGTATACTTTATAGGCCATCTAATACCACATTTTCTTGTCTTTTTTCATTATTCCTAATTTCCTATAGTTTTCTGTTTTCTGTTGCTATTTACTTCAGTGACCTTATCTTAACATAAGAGACTCAAAGCTAACATGACTTTTGAAGAGGATCTTGCTAAAATCAAAAATAAAGACAAATGCTTTATAACTTTAATATATGATAATCTGCTAAATACCAAAGTTGTAGGCTTTTAAAGAATGATCTATATTTTTGATATTCCAATGGAAGTTATTAAAATGAAGTGTATATTAACATTATATTAAACATTTCTATTATTTAGCATTTAAACTAAACAAAGTGATACACATGTTTAAAGTTTTAGACTACTTTGCTTCCTTTCATGTTACCCTTTGTATCATGAAGAACATGATTCTTACAGATTTTGACTGTTGAAGAGCTGGAAGAAATGAATTGGAGGAGATGGAAACATATTGCATAGTACACCGAGTCCCATCCTCTTGCAAATTACCCAATTAAGTCATGTAAATCTAAATTCTAGTCATATTATTATAGCTCTTTAACAGAAAAAGCAAAAGACACAGAGGTAGAGAAACTTGCTTATGTTCACATAACTAATAGGAACTGAGACTGAGATTCAAACCTAGGTCTCTCCAATTCCAAAGTCAGCACTCTTTATGCTGCACTACATGACCTTATAATTTAATGTTTGTCTATTCTTTTACATTGTTTGGGGTGCATTTCCATCTAAGGAGAAAATTTCTGACAATGCGTTGAGTGGGGAACTGATGGCCAGAGTTAGGTTTTAATCATCAGTAACATGAAGGAATAAATACATGGATTCTTCAGGCATGTGTTAGGAAATTAGATACATGATGGTAACACGGGTTGCTCCCTCTCCCACTCGCTGTCTCTTACCATTTCCATGGAGTAATCACCCAAGTTTTTCAGTTGTGTTCTTCTTTCAAAAGTAACAGCAATTATTATTTCATTTTCCTCTCTTTATTTGTAATCTATTCAGAGAATTGGAAAGGAGTGCGATCAGTCCTGAATTGGTTACCTTGACTCTTAGAAATAAACAGAAGTTGACAGATTCATTATTTTAACCTTCTTCTTTAGGGTTTTATTTTTCTTTTTTTGAAGGGCTGCAAATCCCATTTCTCAAAATCTTTTATATAATTGTCTGTGATAGACAGCCTGCTGTTCCATGTCTCTCTCAGTCTAGATTCAATAGAGAATGATATAAAAGTAACAAATGACAAAATCATTGTTTTACAGGAAGAAACATGACATTAAAACCCAGAATAACAAATGACTTCAGTATAATCGAAATATTCCAGAGAGGTTAAAAACTTTCAATGAATTCTATTAAAACTGAGAAGAAAGGAAAGCCATTTAAAAAATAATTATTAATGTCTACAAAACCCCTTAACAAATATTCACTGACATATTATGATACTTTGTCTTAGTGTAAAATATGAGTTTGAAAAATGTGTTATTTCAAGTCTACAACTATTCTTTTGTAAAAGTAAAGATGGCTTTTTGGGGGGATGGGGAGCAGTTTATGGAAAAATAAGCTCAGAAATTGATTCTAAACATCTAGCAATTGCAAATATAAAGGCACAGTCTCATTCTGGCACCAAGGTTGTATTGTCCATGGCTGATATACAAATTTTCTAGTTGTTTTTTCTTTTCAAAATTCTTATGAAAATTTTCTAATAATCAGATATCTTTTGAAACATCAACATTTACTTATTTTGGTTGTTTTACTGAAAATCTCTAAACTGCATTTCTGTTTCTTTAGTATATAGGAAAGCCTTAGCTCAATTTTTATTTTTGTTTTTTGCAATTCAGGTTCATTAATATAAAAGTCAGTTGTTGCATCACATGGAAATGCAGTAATATGACCAGGTACTCCAAAGACCCATTTGCCTGAGTGTATTTATTATTTTGAGCACATTACTTAAAGATTTTTCCATCATCCTTTTTCCCCATTCTTAATATCTCCCAGTCCTGGGTAAGCTTTGGTAGTTCCCTAATACTTGTTTTTCCCCTTGTAGTTGCTCTTAGCCACATACATCTTATTATTAACTTAGGTGAAGCTTATTAATCAGCTAGAGATTTCTAGAATTCTCTCTTGCATGGCTTTTCTTTCTCACGTACTCTGCTCTCCAAATTCTACTGACCTTGCATCTTAGAAGTCTGTGCTTTGTCTCGTCAACCTAGTGACACCTCCATGGTCCACGTTCCCTCTTTCTGTGCAGCAGTCCTGAAAGTCGCTTCAGGCAAAAAGTTCAGATAATTGTAATAGCTTACCTCATTGGTTTCCTCTTAGAATTCTGACCTACGCTGCCTATTGTTCAATATATGAAAGCACTTGTTTCATATATTTAGTCCAGTATTATTGTTTTATATAACAAGAGGGTTAATTAGGTGCCAGTTTCTCTGGTACCTGGGTGGGAACCCATGATGAATTTTTGAAAGCATATGTCAAACTATTAGTAAATCAATCAAAAGTCATAGCACCTACTATCAACTTTTATTTTGTTTTTGGAAAACAAGATTAACTTAGAATCCAAATAATTATCTTCATAAGTCTTCGTTAAATGTATTAAAATAAAAATTGCCATTAAATTAATGACTGCACTCTTTATTATTAGGGTGGTGAAAAAGTAATCACAGTTTTTGCTATTATTTTCATGGCAAAAACTGCAGTTACTCTTGCACCAACCTAATACAAATGATGCAAGATCATCTTTCTTTATATTCATTATCTTGATGACATCTGGATTCCCCATTTAATTGAGGTTGTAAAAATAATTGGTAGGGTTCACAGACAAGCCACTCAAATGCTTAAGGGATTATATTAAATGACTTCCTTGACATATATATGAAGAAAGTTAAATGGAACTGAGCTTACTTCACTCTCAGAAGAAAGAATTTAGGAAAAGCATAGTTACCAGAATCATAAATATCATGTTATAGAGGCTATGACCACTTATTCTTGATGCCACTAAGCACATAAATATATTTAAAGCATAAAGGGAAGATTTGCATAATGTACAAAGCTAAATGTCCTCCAAAAGTTTGCTAAATAGCTGTAACTTTGGGGGATGTTATGAAATTTTCCCCTGCCTGAGAGATGAACAAACAGTATCACTTCTCTGCAAGATAACTGAGATGCTGAGATTAGTGGTTAGTTCAATAAATGACCCAGGTTCCTTTCAGGCCTTTGATTCTAACAGTATTAGGGAGACTTTTCTTCTGTTTCCTGACAACTCCTGTCTAGATTTTATGGAATTGCTTCTCTTCTTTTTTCTTTTTTTTCTTTTATTAGGTAGAATTTTTTTGATGTTCCTTTTCAGTTGCCTGGGGTCTTTCAAAACAGTAAAACAAGAGAGTTTTTGGCCTTACTGATTTACTTTTTCTAAACAGGAAGTTTCTTACAAAAATATACACCAGTACCTATATATGCATGCAAAACCAAATATTTATGGGATTCATTTCAGTAGAATTCAGAACAAACTATCTATATAATTTCTCAGAGTAAGTTTTTGCTTAGAAGAAAAATGATAAATTGATATGAATTATTTTTCTAAATATAAAGACAAGAAAAATTTTCCAACATCTGCCAAATAAATTCCTTTAACTTTTTAATAATCAGACATCTGTTTATGAAAAACAAATGTATTAAGAATGTAACTTTACCCATTTTGAAATTATTTACGTCTTTAAGATTTCAAGATGTTTGAAAATTGTATTAGTACAAAATATGTTTTTTCCTCTCAGAGGAAAGAGCTCAGTGGTTGTTTTTCAGCCAGAGGGCATGGTAATGTTCTTGACAATTGTTCTAAGGAAAGGATCAAGTTCAAATCCTTAGAGGATGTGTAAAGCAGTATTGGATTTACCAGGGAAGAGGCTTTTATTCAGAACAAAGAATAGTGTCTTTGATTTATGACTATCTTTTTATGTTTAATATTTCTTCCATATTGTTCCATCTTCTATAAACATGCCTACTGGGTACTCTTTTACATAATATAATATGAATGATTGTGAAACTCCATGTCCCCTCAAATATCTCCTTAATTAATTACTATAGCAATATAATATTCCTGTTTAATTCTATCATTAAAATTTGGAGGAAGGTGTGAAAAACAGGTGGAATGACTTTTAGAATGCATCCATACACTTTGGAAGAGGAGGTATTTGGCAGGGGTCAGAGGCAGAGGTAAATGCCTTCATTAGTCATCTCCCACAGATTACTTTACTGGATTAGCTAATTGTTACTTAGCAAGTTATTTGTAGAAACTGAGCTTGAATGGTAATACATATTTTGAGGCAGATATATTTTGGAAAAAGTTGTAACATAAAAAAGTATCTGTGATAGTGATTCTTATGTGCCTGCAGAGGTTAGTGGGAAGCGTGATTGAATCTGGGCAGGACTCACAGGAGGAGGTAAGAGGATCCTAACATGACATTTGATTGTCAGGGCTGATTTGACAAATGTAACATCTGGTTGACAGTAGTAACGCTTTCCAGTTTTACCACTTCATACCTGTCTCTTCCGATTTTACGAATTCAGTTGTAAAAAAGAACATTCTCAAACAGAAGACAGGATGTTTATTATTATCGTTGTTATTTCAAGAGTGTTATTTTCTCTGTTAGGATAGAAGAGTACTAGATTAGTTATAGGTATTTGGAACCATGTGACCTTAAATAAATCACTTAATGTTGGTTCCATTCCTTTGTTTTTCTGAGTAAAATGCCTCAGAGGGGAACGCAAATGCAAAAGTATTTTTGGGAATATCAAATGCAAAAGTCCTTTGAAAAGTAGAATCTTTGTGCAAAGTGAGAAACTGATCTAATATTTTAAAAAGTCTAACTAACGATGTTTCTGCTCTTGTAGTTCAAGTCTAGTTTACTGGTTTCCTTGTTCATAAAAGGCAGAAATTAATGATGTCTACCCCATGGGATAATAAGAATACACATATAGAGAGATTTTCTAGGCACTTAATCCCCTCACCTTTCCATAAGTTAAGCTTATTTAATTTCACTATTAATGTTATTATGTATTTCAGGTATACACATTGAAAAAATTGCCTTAGTGTCTCTAGTTCTTCATCCTTAAATTGTACTTTAACAAAATAGTTTCTGGGTTACCTTTCCAGGAGACACTATTACTATTCTTATCAAAGCACCAATGTTCTAATTGTCTGATTCTACACGTGTATTTCAGAAACCATTCACTCTACCCACTGGTAGCAGAGTTAAAATTTCCCCTCACTGCTGTAGTGCCTGGTATTTGTCTCTAATATGCGTTCCCCTCTGTATTTGGCCATTGTTTATTTATTTGCCTCATTATTCTCACACAATTCTGAGCTGCTTGAATGCAAGAATTATTAGTTTGTCCCCCTTTGTAATCCTTGCTCAATTCTGAGAACACAGATTTTTGCTAAATATGGATAAATGAATAGCAAGTGGTAGGAGGTAAGTCATATATCTGCTTCTTATTCATAATCCATTTGCCTGGCATCACTTAATGGCCCCAGGAAAGCCTAGGAGGCCTGCCGTAAGCAGGCTCATTTTAGGATGAAGCTGGGCTATTCAGAAGTAAAGCCAACAAGACTCAGAGACAGTTCACTACATAATCAGTTTGAATCAATTGAATCTAGTGTTAAGTAAAAATTATGCTCAACCAAGAAATCATGAATGCTCACCCCATGTCTCTCACTCTCTCTCTTCGTATTGATTTATGAATGTAGCTTACAGAGAGCTGTTGCTAGGGGACAGATACATTTTCCAAAGAAGCCATGCAATTTTCAAGAACTACCAACAAAAATTACACAAAGTCCTTTCCATT